>NC_084907.1:4707288-5007288 GCF_949316345.1 Pungitius pungitius
TTTTGACGGAGCCACGCTGGCTGTTTCCCTTTGTTTCCAGTCATTATGCTAAGCTAAGCAAACAAGCTAAGCTAAACAGACCTTCTCATCTCACTTTCACCTTCAGTCTGCTATAAATGGTACCATTTTAATGATTTGGAAAATTTGTTTAATTTCAATAATATTTTGTTTAGTGAGAATAAAACTGGGAACAAACCTTGAAAATTAGCACATAAAACATTTAGTTTGATTTTTGAAGAAAGTCTGAGACACACAATAAAAGAAACCCATCAACTTTTTGCATCTAGCAGCAACACATTTTTCACATAGACATTTATTTGAAAACATAAAGAAGCACATCCGATGTCGGCCTAGTTATATATATCTATGCAATTACTTTAATATACATATGTATATATATATACTTGTTCTTGCTGAATAACCTCTTGTAAGACTCATGTGGAACCGACCGGATGCTGAAGGAAAATCTAACACAGGACTCAGTGTGTTTCCTCAGTGACACCTTTAGTGCTGCGCTCTTCCTGCCGCTGCTTCTCTTCTGGCCAAACAGCAGCAGTGAATCAATCAGCGCGGGCACTAAATCACCCTTAGATTCGGAAACGCAGAGTAGCGAGACAGACATTTGTTTGTATGAAAACGTTACAGATAATTAATACGCCAAATTCACCGTGAACTGACTGGTCAGTTTATCACAGTCAGCAGGAAGAGAAAAACTACACATCCAAGTTTCACACCGCTTGGCGCACACACACACACACACAGAAGACCTTTTTTCATTCACAAAGTTAGCATGTCGGACCCGCCCCCCACCAACAGCTCCTCACAACGAGGCAGGCAGGAAACACGGGTGGTACGAATTCTCTAACAGTCTCCAGTCGCAGAGTTTGGCCGTCTCCCTTCTCCATGAAGGCATTCCAGGAGAGACGGATCATTTGTCTGCTTCCTCCTATTTGCATCCACGCTGGGGCTCCGAATGTGTGTGTGTGTGTGTCTGTGTGTCTGTGTGTGCGTGTGTGTGTGAAAGAAAGTCAGACAGATTGTGAGTAATCATGGTGTAAGAGTGTGTAATCTTATTGGAACACACGCTTAGTAGACAGAAAGTGGGAGTGTAACATGTGCAGGAGTAAATATGTGCGGACACATTCACATCTTGTATGTGTGTGTGTGTGTGCGTTAAGGTTAAATTGTTCACAATAGAACAGGTTTTTGGTTAGAATGCATAATAGTCACGAAAGACGTCCGTTTGTTTTGTGTCCGTTTTCTTTGTGTCGCTCAGTGGCTTAAACGCTGGGATGTGTGTGTGTGTGTGTGTGTGTGTGTGTGTGTGTGTGATCGCATGGTCTGGCTCTTATAAGTGTATACATGCGTGTGGGAGAGAGAGGGGTCTATTTAAGCAGCATTACTCTGGTTGTGAGCTGCCAAGTACCTGTCGCCCCGGACTTCGCCTTCCCTCATTGTCTTTCTCAATATGGCCACCACCTGCGGAAACAGTGAAGACCCACACTCTCACAGACACACATACGCACAAACACACACTGTCGTCTTAGAAGTGTTGTCTACACGGTGCAACACGCCAGCATTTTGAAAGACTCACCTGTCTCACTTTTGAACTTGCTGAGTGTCCATCCATTTTCTCCGGTCTTTGTGTCTGTATTTTCACGCATGAATTAACGTGTAATCAGTCTGATTTCCAGAAATCACTGAAAGGTTCCTAACGCTGCGTCCACACCAAACACATCGCAAATAATTTGCGTTTTGTTTAGCCCGTTTGATAATTGATCATGTTAAAAAATGGTCCGTCCTGCTATTGGGTGATTTTAGTTGACTCCTTTAAGTGGGAGTTAGTGTAAATGTGGCTTTGATGGAGCAGAATGAGCATCAACGATTATAGATTATAGACCTACAGTCATCAGAAGATCAGTGTTTTGAAGCTCCTCTTGTTGCATGGGGATGTATTTTTGTCTAAAACTACGATCCGCGTGCCTCGTCATCGGGACGTCTAACGGGGAAAGAGTCGCCCGAACCAGGCCGTGAGTTGGGTCCAGTTGCCTCCATGAGTTGGAACTCCAAGAAAACCGGCCTCCACTGCGGCCTTTAGGACAGTGGTCACCAACAAGTGGCTCAACGGACTCTTAAAATAGGAGAACACAGAAATAGCATCGCTGCCTTTGGTCAAGTGTCGACTGGCTTTTACCCTGACTCGGCATCCTCCGGTGCACAAATGACGCGTTAAACCTCTTCCTGTCAAACATCCCCGCGAGGGCAGATCTGCACGGCGGGCCAACTTGGACACCCTGAAAGTTGGATCGTAACACGGCGGCACAACTAGATACACAAACGCAGACCAAACACACCCACGCGCAGCCGGCTGAGGGCAGAGGTAAACGCCCCACTCCCACTCCCATCCTCTTCATAAACACCGGCACTCCGATGGTGAGCCACGCTACAATAAACCCAACAGAGCCGCACGAATGGCAAAATAAATATCACCACAGGGTGGCTTGCAAATAATATATACAGTATATATGTATTTGTAAAAGTCTCATGGCTGGTGACTTACTGGATTCAATTTTTTTTATTTCTTAGGGACTTGCTAAACGGTACCCTAAAACAAAAGTTCATTTCAGACAACAAATGCACTTAAGTTCAGGAACAACTAACTTCATCAACAAAACTATCAGCTAGGTTTAGACAACAATCGAATACAATCGGAACAAACTCTAAACCAAACAGCGAATCAATGTTGTCAAAAATGTGCACCGCAAAAGGGACACAAAGTTTGGTGGGGGGGCTCCTGATCACCGGCTTGTACCCACCCGGTATGTGTGTTCAGAATAAAAAAAAAAAATGTGTTGACAGTGTGGGCCGTTCGGGCTCGTCCTCGTCCTTGTGCCGGGCCGCAGTGTATTTCAGTCTTTTCCCGTGTTTAAGTAGAGCACTGAGGTGTGAGGACGAATCAAAAGGCGGTGTCCCATATCCCGGAGCTCGTATAAATAAATCAGAATTAGACCCCTCCCCGGCCCCCCTGTGCAGGTCCAGTGATTCCCAAACCTCCAGAACAGAAACTGATCCTCATAAATCCTGAAGTCGTGGGACACATCCTCGTCTTCCTCGTCTTCATATCCCGGTGAGGACATGGGATCATTCTCGTATCTTTGTCCGTTGATCTCTCCGACTTCTCTGTATTTGCACGTGTCAAATTCTGCGGATTCCAATTCCAATCGTCTCATTTCAGCCTCGTGCATGGGCACCTGAGGTTTAAGAATTGTTGAATTCAGAAGAAATGTAACCTGTAAAAATGACTATTACGCCATGTAGCTCAAAGACAACGAGTGTATTGCGAGTTTTGAGAGACCGGAAATAAGTCAAAACACAAATGCAGAACATCTTAGCGGAGAAAAGGGAGAATTGTTTGATGTTAGTCCGATCTTTATGAAAGTTGGAGATCAAGTGAACGTGACATTGTGGAGATTTTACAACATACAATACAACATTTTAGGTGAAAACATGAAGAATCAGCAGGTCCTTTAAACAGATTTGTATCTTCAAGTTCCAGATTTGTTCCAGCTGATGAACGCCATCAATAATTAGAATTGGATGTTTGAGCTTCACTTGGCAGGAGAACTTTGGTGGTGGTGATTGTATGATTTGAATGAACTTGTTTGGAGCCATTTGTGATGTGTGCAAGAAGTTAGGTAAGAGATATATTTTGTCCGACTAACCCTGTGTTAATAATATTATTAAAACGAGTGAATTGCTGCATTTAGAGATATAAAGACATTACAACTCTTAAGTTTTTTTTTATTTTAAGACACATCCAATTGGTGAATTTCATTCGTACCCTCAGAGATACTTTACCTACAAGAAAATGTGAACACTGCAAGTTTTCTTGTGCGCTGTGTGAGAAGGACAGTGAGGCCTCTGGTTGGCTCCTTTTTGCTTCCAAGCTGTCTCCGTGTTGCGCAACATGAAGCCCTGATTAGGAAGGGAAACACAGTGTTCTGGTTGCATCTACACACATGCACTCCGCGTTAGCCGACTGAGCCTCGTTCAAGGAATCCATCTCTGGTTTGTGTAACCGAACCGCAGCTCTTTGTCCCTCACAGCTGAAATGGGACCATTTCCTGATAAGATAATCCCGTAATAATGTTTTCCAGCTTTTCTTTTTCAACCCTATTGCAAGCATCTTCTTTACTGATTGCTCCAAAACCAGCAAAATAAACGTTGTATATCCAAAAAGTCTACTTGAGATATGAATGTACGGACAGAGTGGATTTCTCAATGAAATTCGGGCATTAAGTCCCAAAATGAGACGGACACCTAGAACCAAGAAAACTACCTCAAAGAGACACAAAGAGACCACAAGTACTTTGGAATGGAACATATAAACCACAAACAGATCCAATATGACTACAAAAAGACAAATGGCTTCAAAACAGTTCAAACAAATGCAATAAAAACTACAGCAGGGCCTTTGATGACCTTTAAGAGATACAAAGAGACAAAAAATGAGCTGAACGAAAGACAAAACAATTACAAAAATGACCTACAAAGAGACACAGCAAAGGTACAAAGAGATAAAACAGGCAAAATGATTAAGAATAGGCAATAAAAACTACGGGACTCAAAACCACAGAGAGGTACGTAACAAGTAGGTGATGCAAGGCTTCCAATCGTCAATCCATAAACCAATGGGGGATATCGTCTCTGCTACGTCCACTTCTCATAGACAGTCAATGGGACAACCTCAGTGGGTCCAGTCGTCTCCAAATAATAAATGAAATATGATCCAACATTACTTTGTCTCGTTTTAAAACGAAGGATTGGCAGAAGATATTTTTATTCACATCATTTTAATGGTGCTTAAGTCTATAATGTGGCAGTGGGGATCACCCTTATTGCCAGCATGGGGAGCCACATTAAACATGAGACCTGTGCTGTTGCACCAACAACCATAACTTCCTTCATTTCAGCAAGGGAATACGGCAACAAAAAGAAACATAACCACTTCCTCTGGGAGCCTTGAACTCCGGTGCCGCTCATATTGGGGCTTCAACAGAATACAGGTATGTTTTGTTCAATTTTATTACGCACTGCCCTTGCGTGAAACCCGAGCCCAGTGAGTAAATACTGAGTTCGGCTATTTTCAACAATGCCTGCACAATCACAGCGTACACAATTATGTCACTTCCTGCGTAAAATGTGTCCGCGTGCCCCCGAGCCTCACAGTTCAACTGAGTCAACGAAATGTTGATGGACTGCGCAGCGTTTCATACGGTGGCAGCAGATCGTTTTCTGGCACCAAAACGGCTCTAAAAAAAAAACCCTCTTAACGTCGGGTGAGGAGCCGGAGGCTAAAAGTTCAACATCAGCGGGCTGTAAAAGGAAACGATGGGAGCAGCCGAGCGTCCACACAGGCTCCATGTGTGACCGGGGGGGCCGAGAACACCACACAACCGGGCAACAATAACTCAAAATTTGAATGATGTTTCGTGCGGAGTGAACCCCCGGCTTAAGGAAACACCAGAAAAAAAGAGGGCGGGCTGTGGGAAAAAATCTTTGCAAGAGTCAAGAGAGAAAGAAAACAACCTTTTCCTGATAGTTATGAATGAGTTTGTGTGAATATAAATCCAGCAACACAAACATATCTTTAATTTATGGTGAGATCATCTGATTAATGGCCTCAATCTTTTTTAGAGTGGAAAAAGGAGAAATTAGTAAACACATCCCATACAAGTACAGGTATAATTTAGTCACGACTTGTTAAAGTTTCACACAGGGTCAAACACTCCTTTTACATGTTTACAGAGATTTTTTGTCAATGTATTGGTTTGTCTATAATGTACACTGCGTAGACATATTTTTCTATAATTTGTTGATCCACAGAAGTACCAAGCAGTGAAATTGGAAGTTCAGAAAAACGAATGTGGGAGGGCTAAAAACTGCAGGTGCTTAAATGCCACAAAAGGCTGCAAAAGTAAGTCAATCCCCAGTCTGTGAAGTGGTAAATTCACCAGTTTAATTTGATATTAGGACAAAAGTTAGGCCTAATTATGAGAGTGGCCTCTTTGAGTGACAGGCGGTTGTAGTCTCATGTCAAGTCCATTTTTGTAACATAACTATTTCTGTAATTTAAGTCTCAAGAAATTATTTTACGTATTTTTCTAAAACAGTGTGTGTGTGTGTGTGTGTGTGTGTGAATGTGTACTTGGACAGCTATCTTTGTGAGGGCCAATTGGAGTTTTAAACTGTCAGGACATCAACAGAAAGTGGGGACATTTTGGACAGCCCTCACTTAAGGAGAGACATTCAGACACCTGATTGATGGTCGTTTTAAAGGTTCAGGTCACAATGATTAGCTCAAGGTTATGTACACAGTCATGAGGCAAATGTATTTAGTTGAAAACACAGAAGTACGAGGTTGTGTGCGTGTCATAACCAGACCCAGAATAATCATCATAAAATGTTTTTCAAACTTAAATAGAAACAGCAGTTGTTTCACGTATTTTCCATTTCATACTGCAGTTTATTAAACACACATTTTTGCTAAATCTGATAATACATTTGGAAGCATCTTCTATTTCTAAAAGCAAATGTGGCTGTGTTCTCCTCTCACTTGCCTCTATTGTCTGTTTTATTATAATTCTGCATATGCATTATTATTCCTCTTTCTCTATTGTGTAGAGATCCCTAACCTTTTTTGCCTCACAGACCGGTTTCATGTTAGACTATATTTCACGGAACGGTCTTGAAGGTGTGGCGGATAAACGCAACAAAATGGGGGCTGGGTGTAGTTAGCGCTGAGCGCAGCAAAAAAGCACTTAGAGGACTCTTGGGAAATTTGTCGAGAGGGACAAGCGCATCATTGGGAGAGAATCCGAGAATCCGATCACATATATTCAGTATTTGCAAAAAAAAGTAAAAAAGTAGAAAAAGCTGACACATCTTATTGCATAAAAAACTAAAACACTGAAAACATCAAACTTGGCACATTGCATCCTTATAATTTTGCACTTAAGTAAATACTAAATGGCACCAATATTGCAGCCGTGTTGGTTATAATGTATTAAAGCTGCATTCTCTGTTGTGACCACCAGGGGGCAACTCCTCTGTTCCTATAGAAGTCTGTGAGAAAATGACTCTCTCTTTATTTATTCCCTCAGTAAACATGGGCTTATGGTCTCAATCTCTAGTTTTGAGTCTTCTTCAATACAGCATGATGTTCATTTAGAAAACGATGGTCCATTTAGAGTCATATTACAATAACAATTAGCTATTTTTTATATATTTCCTTAACTGGAGTGAATACTTTCCATTGGACCATAATGGCATACTCTGCAGACACTAAAAGGCCGCAAGCTGCCCTCCACACTCCTTATTGGGAACCTTCTTACATGTCCATGAGTCATCTGCAGGCTGTACTGGCCTCACACGAACATGCACACTGGCAAGAAGCTTTTCGCCATTTGATTCTCCGCATTTGGACCTTTGGTGAACCCGCGAGCAGAGACCCTGCACCTCAAACAAAGAAATCAAATGGTGGTTACTGTGAAGGGGAGACCTTGGCTCTGGCGTCAGAAGGTAACGGTTAAAGTGTTTTTTATCTCTTCATCTGAATCCCGCAGCCCACAGCCGCTGTGCCTCAGAGCTTTGCCCCAACAAAGGGGGCTTTATCCCTTCCTGTCAACCACCTTCTCTCTCTGTTACCCCCACTTCTCTAACATAGTGTGTTATTGTTGAACTCAGACCTCGGACATCACGGTCGGAGAGAAAGTAATGAGAGGGTTGAACACAACGTTAAACCTGCTCTCACTCACTGCTTTAAAGAACCTTGCTTTCTGATATTTGGAGATACTGAGTAATCGACTGATTATTACAGTTAGAGTTCTTCCAGAAGTTGTTCCATGTGAGTGTTTTCCAGCACCCAGAGCTCAACAAAGCCCACTTTGTCCTTCACCATCAACAAACCCTTTTTTTCGTCAGACATTGTGCTGTTGTCGACATAATAAAAGGTAAAAATGCTCTACAGCACATGTGTCAAACTCAAGGCCCGCGGGCCACATCCGGCCCGTGAATGAATTATCTTTGGCCCGCATGATCAAATCTATTTAATATTCGAGCTGGCCCGCCGGTATATCGCATCACCATAATACTACAAATCCCACAATGCACTCTCCATGTGTTGTCCCCGCCTCACAGTCTGTATTACATACCACTTGTGTCAACTTTCAACTATCCCTCTCCCCAAAAAGGGTAACAAGAGGAGAAAAGTTCATTAACAGATATAAATAAATAATCCTGGTCTGACGGGATGTGTTAGCAGCAGTAGTTGACTACACTCGCTGCTCTTGGCTCTGATATTTATTGTCCACGTATTGTTTTGCTTCAGTGAGCAGAGCAGAGAAAGTTTAAGAAGATTTGCAGAGTAAACGTGTTCGCCTCTCCACCAGCATGTGGCAGAATACGTGTATTTAAACCATAGATGTAATTATATTGAACTGTTCATGTTATTTGTCTGGGTTACATATGTCAAACTCGCCGCGGGTGTCCGGCTGCACGTCCAGTGCGGTCTGCCACCGGAGTGCGTACTTTCCGCCGTCCGCGAACCATCGTTCGGACGGCCAGCGCCCCCCCCCCCCCCCCCCCCCGCCCCCCCCCTCTCCCCCGTCAGCGCCCCCCGTCAGCCGTTCGCGCCGATCGTCAGTTCGCTCGAAGTCGGCAGTATCTGGCCCGGACCTGAAATGAGTTTGACACCCCTGCTCTACAGTCTCCTGCGCGATTGATCCACAGGCCGCACAACCTCACTGACTCCAACGTCACTTTGCAACGCCACCTTCCATGCAGGGGTTGCAAAAAGCCAAGATGTTGATGGCCAAAACCAAATATATGGCGACGGCCAAATGACCAAACTCTATAGCTGTGTCTCATTTTGTCAGCAGAATCCTCCAGAGGACCTGGCCTCACAGTCTACATGGGCAGGTCCTTCAACGACCACATCGGTCTGTGAAAAGACGATCTGGCCTAGTTAACCTGAGTTGTTCCCTGTAAAGACGGAAGTCTATTTTGAAAAGATTGCCTGCATGTGACAATCAGAAATTGCTTTTGTAGAAAAACGCACAAGAAAGAGTGACTTTCTGGTACAATGTCCAAGCATAAGGGTCGATGTGCATGAAGCACCTTCTATTCCTAAGAAAGGGTGATGAGACTAATCTGGGTTATGGCTTCCTCTTTTGAAGATTGTGTAGACCTGATGAACTACAGCTTTCTGCTGAGAGTCGTAGGTTCCCCACTGCGTTCTAGGATTGCAAAGTTGCGGGGCTACACGGGCTTCGTTGGACTGGCCAGTCAGCCATTTGCTGCATACAGACAGAGTCCAGGGTTTGAGCTCTTCCCAGGATCTTGTGTTTCCACAGAAAGGCCCAACAACTTAAAGGTTGCACAAATTTGAGTTTATTTATTTGAGTTTCAGGTGGGCTGGAGGCACAGACATCTCATCTTAGAATCCATGCTCTGATAGGTTCCAGCCCACATGACCCTGAGAGCAATTCAGCACGTATAGGCAATTTAATCCACTGTTTTAGGATGACTCGCTGCGTTAACTGTTGCCACAATGTTCTCTGCTCTAATGCCAACAGTTTGTTTCCCACAGTGTATGTATCATTTGAAGTCGCTCCACAGACTTTCCAATAACAATGGGTCTAAAACGGTTGTTGAGTCTTGGGCTAAATTTATCCACCACTATGTACTAATGTCTGCAACTTGATAAACAACTTCGGAAGAACTCAGGAATGCTCGTAATGCGTCATTTTAACTGATTGTTGCTAAGCCACCTTGCCAAACACATACCCTCATCATGCACACATACACACACACATGCGCACACGCATACCATTGGTGCAGACGTGTGTTCAGGTTTAGGTTTGCTGTAGCTTTTCCCTCTGGGGGACTCCCATGATGCCTTGCACCTGCTCCACGAACTCAGTCAGGTTGGCTTCCCGGTCATCAGTTAATGCCAGCCACCGGATTCAGGACGCAGGAGCCAGGACACAGAAGCTAGGCCACAGGAGCCAGGACACAGGAGCCAGGACGCAGGAGCCAGGACACAAGAGCCAGGACACAGGAACCAGGACACAGGAACCAGGACACAGGAGCCAGGACACAGTAGCTAGGCCACAGGAGCCAGGACGCAGGAGCCAGGACACAGGAACCAGGACACAGGAGCCAGGAGACAGGAGACAGGAGCCAGGAAAACAGGAGCTAGGCCACAAGACCGAGGACCACCAGAGTAAGTCAGTGACTCAAAGGGAGAGACACTCACTCGCTCGGTCGGTCAAACCCACTACAAAGGTTCAGCCTCACAACCTCTGAAGGACATGGGGAGGAATCACAGTGCAGCCGGATGGGCGAGAGGATGTGTCACCAAATCCCCAACTTTCTTTCTTCAAACCACGACCACAGTAATCCCTGTTCTTATGGTAACCATGACGATGCAGGTCAGCAACAGGGAAGACATTTAAACCCAAACCGCAAGGGCGGAAGTCTGCATGTTGTTCCATGGATCGCTCCCAAAACACAGGAAAGGAAACTGGAACGCTTACATTGAGTGACAGCTCACTTTGCTCATAACCGACAGCACGAAAAACAACGACAATGAGACATAAACAAAACCAAAAGCATGCAAAACAGCCTTAAGGCAGACAAAAGAATTACAAAGAGTTCATCAAAACAACTATAAAGTGATGCAAAATGAGGATAAACACTAACAGAAAATGTACAACGTCATACAATATTTTTCTGTATCTTCACTTGTGTCTTTTGTGTCTCTGGGTAGTTGTTTTGTGTCTCTTTGTGTTTTGGGACCTGTTCCTTGGAGGGACATTTTATCTATTAGAGTCACTATCAGTCCAGAGGGGACAGACTTCCATGTCCTTGTCCCTCACTGTGGTCCTTCTTCAATGTCTCTCTCTGACACATCATGTTTGTTTCTTTCGTTCACATATTTTTCAAATTAAAGCGTTGTTTTTTCTGTTCATTAACATAAACTGCACATTGTTTTTATAAAAAATACTTTGTGGAGTAGAAGACGTTTTCAGACCTTTTACTTCACCATCAAATCTAAAAACATGTTTCAGGGATTTCTTTTCTTAATCTGCTCATAAAACATGAGCAATGAAAGTTTCCCTTTTTATTCCTGAAAATATGATGATTTAAAACTCATGGCACCAACATTGACCCTAAGTTCTCAACCACCTCCAAAAAAAACAGATTTTGTGCATGTAATAAATGTGTTCATTCTAATCTTAACGCATCGCTGGTGTTAAAAGGAAGTTTTCTCTCTGTGGTTTCTTTATTTAATCTCAGTAATGAGTAGTCAAAACCTTTTAAACGCACATATATAAATATTAGGTCTGTTAATAGACAAAAAAACAAACAAATGAATCGCACATTTTGAAATTCATTAATCTCGCTTAATGGCGATGAATGAATGTTGTCGTTACAATGTTGTTTTTAATGAATGTTTAACAAGTAATGAGTAATCACAGAAAACATGTATTTTAGACAAAAACAAAAACTACACACATTTGATCATCTTGGAGGCAGAATTCCCCCGGGTGGAATATGTTGAACTAGCAACTCTTCCAGCTGGCTTAGCCTAGCAGGTAGCTTAGCCTAGCAGGTAGCTTAGCCTAGCAGGTAGCTTAGCATAGCGGTGCTTAAAGTGGTCCGTTTGCCACTCACCCCCCTTCTGTTTGACACGTGGAGTAATTCCTCTGCACAGTTCTCTGTTTGTTTTACTTCCAAAGCAAAAAGCTCTCTTCGTCTTGAGCTACCATCTGAGAGATCATGAGCTCACCTTTTGCGGTCATTTTTTTCATTTTAAACCAGAAGTAAACAATGGTACGTTAACTATGTCAAAATATATTTTTGTTGCATCTTGCCCAAATTAATTGCATAGACTAACGTGTTTATTCATCGCATGGATATTAGGGTCATTTTTTTCATTTTAAACCAGAAGTAAACAATGGTACGTTAACTATGTCAAAATATATTTTTGTTGCATCTTGCCCAAATTAATTGCATAGACTAACGTGTTTATTCATCGCATGGATATTAGGGCTGTCGTTAATCCATGCGATGAATAAACACGTTCATCGCATATATATATATATATATATATATATATATATATATATATATATATATATATATATATACACATAGCCACCTCCTCCATCCTCATCAACCACCTCCTCCTCATCCACCACCTCCTCCTCTTCCTCCTCACTGTGGGGAAGGTAAACCTTTGCTCCGGCAAAGGAAAACATGGAAAAGGCAGCGCTGCCCCATAGCTGTCATGATGTCATCGAGTACTCAGCTTAAGTTATCTGGAGCCACTTTATGACTCCACCGCGTGTGTGTGTGTGTGTGTGTGTGTGTGTGTGTATCTTCAGCAGAGATTGTGCACAGTGTGTGTCGTAGAGCAAAGAGAGAGTATGTTTGTGTGTGTGTGTGTGTTTTTTTACAGCAGGCCGCTCACCTAGTCTAATATATCCTGACAAGTTCTCAAAACCTGGATTAGGTTTCTTTTTTCCCTCCACCTCAAACCCATCCCCCGCCCAAGATACCATACATTTGAGTTTATATATTTTTTCAATTTTAACACCGAAGACTATTCATTTCCCTCCCTCTCTTCGTTTGTCCTGTATTGCGTACAGTATTTTCGTCATATATTGTCCGTCAATCTGTCCGATTCATGTTTTCCACCAGTTGTAGTCGTGGAGCAAATAACCTGTAAAAACACTCCAACACACACGCGCCCACGCACACACAAACAAACTCCCTCACACAATTACACACAGCATTTACAGGTGGCGTTACGTGTGACTAATGGGCTCGTTGGTTTTGCTGTCATGTTATTTCCCCGCAGTGGGAATATCTGGCACCTGTCCTGTGATGATGACATCATCGCTCCCTGCTTTTCTGTGTGTGTGTGTGGGGGGGGGGGGATTTGTTCACGATCTGTAATTAATATGTAAGTCATATGTTTGTGCAAGTTTAGACTTGGTTCTATTCCACCACCTCCCGGCATGTTTCTACTTCCTGCTTCACGATCATGTTGATAACGTACAGAACAACATTGTAATTTGACGTAACCACGGCTACGGATGCTGAATGATTCCGGTCAGTTTGTCCCTTCCCTTCCGAGTGGTCTCATGCATTTCCACGCTGCTCGAGAACTTGTTCCAATGAGTTGCAGTTAAGTTTAAAAATAAAGTTGGGATTTAAAAGGAGAAATGAACAAATGTTTTGTCATGTTTCAAGCATCAAGATGCAATTTTGTATGAAGAAAACCTGTTTCGGTATCACGTCAACCATTTTTTGAAAGTTGCCATGTTAAATGTGAAATGAAGGAAAAGCATAATGAGAAAACAGTTGTGGCAATATTTTGAGTCGTAGTATTTCATGGGTAAAGTTCACAATTGTAATATGAAAAATAAATATAAACATCTTGTGTCTTTCTTTCCCTTTTACTCATTTATTGTCGTATTATTTTACAGGTCCCATATGTTCCGTCCTCATGTAACTATAGTAAATAATAAAGCTAATAAAACAATCGAGGTCTCTGCTGAGAGGCCCCTGAATGTAGCTGCTGTGGATTCTTCTTCTGTGGTTTGGGCTTCTCTGCTGGACATCTTAAGTGGGCGCTTAGCTGCTGCTGGTGAGAGTTCAGCCCCGGGAGGAGGAGGAGGAGGGGGGGGCGCATATGACTCTAATGTGTTTGTGCCCCTGTTTTGAAAGAGTGTGTGTTTGTTTGTGTGTTTTTATGTGTGTGTGTGTGTGTGTGTGTGTGTGTGTGTGTGGTGTGTGTGCGTATTTCCTGAGCTCCAGGAGGCCATAAAACAGGCTGTGGCCATTCAGTGGGTGATTATATGTTAGCACAAACTTTACAGAAGTGAGGTCACCTCTGCTGGAGTGCTGTTTGGTGTGCGTGTGTGTGTGTGTGTGTGTGTGTGTGTGTGTGTGTGTGTGTGTGTGTGTGTTTGCGTGCCAACACCAACACTGAGTTGGCTGGACTGGTCTGATCAACCTGTTGGCTTGTCACTGGCCTCAGGTCTCTTTTCTTCCATCCCTTCCTCCTTTCCTCCTTTCCTTCACTTCCACCATCCTTCCATTTACCCATCATACATTGCTCCAAATACACCTTTCTCCCTTCTATCTATCTATCTATCCTTGTTCCCTCCTCCCTCCCTTCATTTATCCCTCTCTCACTGGCATCACCCTTCATCACCCCTCCATCCATCATCCATCCCTCAGTCCACTCCTCCCTCCCATCATCCATCCATCCCTCCATCATCCATCTCAACATCCTTTTCTCCCTTCTTTTATTCATCCCTCCCTCCTGTACTTCCTGCTGGTAGCTACTTCAACCAACATTACCATCTCTGCGGCCCGTAACTAAAGATATGAACAATTTGATGCAGAAGGGAACATGAATATCTGCCCACGATGTCAGACAACAAAATTCTGTTCCAGTAGACATAAAGATATTTAACCTTAACGGTGGTGCCTCAGTGGAGGTCAAAACATCACCAAATACAGTAAAAACTCCTTCTCTTGGGGCCATGACAGTGTGCGCCAAATCTCATAGCTACCTGTCTGTGTACACATCATTTCCCGACAAAGCCCAACATGCCAACCCCATGGTTAGAGAAAAGGTCAACGGATGATGAGAGTCAGGGTTCATCACCTGGGGATCACGAACGCCCCACCGAAATCCAGTCTATCCATCAAACAGCTGCTGAGATGTCTAAGGCTCCAAGTCTCCTCTAACCCATGTTTCCAGCGTGCAGTACCCGTCATTAGCATCTGGGTTGCCCGGGGCGACCGTGACAAAACACACAACTGCGTGTTCCTTCGAGTGTAACCGAGGTTTTACATTTGTTTAGGTAACTGCTAAAGGTGATCGCGGGTTTTGTTTTCCCACTTCGTTGGACGCGTGTTGGCCACACCGGTGCCCTCGGATTGCTTTGTTGCCGTGTCTCAAACTGCAGATGCTTTCGGGTTCCCATGAGTCTTGACCGCTGGCGCGCACATACACGCACACACACATGCAACGCACACACGCCCCGGAGGCCAAGTTGGGGTACACGCCGTGTGCGTGCGTGTTAGTTTTGTATGTTTTCCCTTCGTGGCCATAATCAGGGGCGTCGTTGACATGTCACAGTTTCCCCACCTAGGCATGACCTGCCCACAGCCAGGAAACACTGAACAAACCAACCGTGCTCCAGTGTGTGTGTGTGTGTGTGTGTGTTACTGAGACCAAGGGAAAGAAATTGTGTGTCTTCATGGAAACTGTGTAATAGCATTATGTCTGCATATGAGAACCCTTAATGCACATATAGAGTGGATACTGTATATATGACTATTAAATGAGTCACATTTCGACCCTGCAGCGCTGAAAGCACAAATTGAAACAGCATTGCGCACCTGAAAGTCTGCAAGTGTGTAAGAAGAACACAACAAGACGCTCCTCGACACGAAGAGCCGAAGAGTCAGAGAGATTTAACGGCTCCTATTGTGTCGCTGTCTTTGAAAATAATGTGACGTCCTCTGTAGCTGTTTTGGGTCTTTTTGTCATTGTTTTATGTCTCTTTGTAGTCATTTTGTGTCTCTTTGCAGTTGATTTGTGTCTCTGTGTTGCCATTTTGTGTCATTTTTCACCGTATCTGCATCAATCCTTTGAAAGGAGAAAAGACAAACCACAGCAGACGTATTTAAATGAAGAAGAGGCTCACTCAGGGGCCAGGAGCTGACGAGTGGACGATGAAATCTGAACCCTGCAAGGCCGATTTATCGTGAGGTGAGCGGCGTAGCCATGGCTACGAGCTGGCATGCAGCCAATGAGAACGCGAAAAGCCTGAAACATCTCGACCTCATGGTAACCTTCATATCGGAAAACATGGTTCAGCTCAGAGGAACACAGGAAGAGCTCAGGAGCATCTAAGGGATACACACACACACACCTATACAGGCACATGCACTCACACACAAACTGCATTGCCAGGAAACACTTCAGTGAAACTTAAAATTTCGTAACTTCTAACTCCTCAAGGACACGTCTCTCTCCATCTCTCTCTCTCCTCCCTCCTAGCATGAAGAAGAACTGTATAGAAATAGACCATCTTCTATCTGATGGAGGTTTTTTTTTACGTGTTAAAATGTTTTCTTAATTAAGTTTATACAAATTCATCCCTCTAAGACAGAGGGTGTCAAACTACTTCAGCAGGTTAACAATAACCTTTAGTGCTCATTTCGCCGTGGTAATACTCCAAGCCTACCCAGCATGCATTGGGGGTTTTTGTGTACGGATAAATATTTAAGGATGCAGCACTCGGAGGAAGCGAAAGGACTCCTGCTGGGCTCCGTGTGAGTAACCTCGCTAAGGAAAGCAGGCATAAATAACAGCCGTCATCCGGCTAGCCACACTACACACTGTGTGTGTGTGTCTGCGTGTGTGTGTGTGTGTCTGCATGTGTCCACTTTTAGCAGAGAGGGGCAGAGAAAACAAAGGTCAAGTTGATATTTGAACCCTCACACGTCACACGCAGTAAAGCGTGCATGTGCTAAACGTCTCCCTAAAGTGTGCGAGCGCCTGGTTTCAAACAAGCCCCTCCCTAAAATCAATGGGGGCGGAGCCATGAGGAAAAAAAGAGTTAGCACAGAATGATCTTCAGATTAGATGTTCACCTCGTAAGAAACAACACAGCACACGCTCAACACACGATTTAAATATGATTTAAGTGAAATCAATTCATCAAACGGTGAGGAAAACAAGGTGCAGAGCAATGGAAGGGAAGGATCAATCGTGACCTGATTAATCAGAAGATGATTGATTAACTGCTGATCTTTATGTCGTATGCTTAGTGAGGGAAACAAAACAATGTTGCGTTTACACAGGGCTCCACTCAGGCCCCTCCTCCTCCTCCTCGCTCTTCCTTCCTTTACCCCCTGGCTAGTGTTCCCACTAACACCTCCTGACGCAGGACCGGGTACCAGCCTTCTGCAAAAACCGATGACCTCACGACGCAGCTGCTCCATGTGTGTGTGTGTGTGTGTGTGTGTGTGTGCGTTGCCAAGTGAGGTCACTCAGGGAGTCCGGCCCCCTGCAGAGTGACCAGCGGTGAACATCTGGACCTCACGCTGCTCCATAACTCAGAGCTGGATTATTTTTGTTTGCGTTCAGCATTTCACTCACAAGCGGGCCAGAAAACTCCACTTGACCTTTGAGTTTTTTTTCCTTTCACATCCTTTCGTGCTGTTTCGGTCATGCTTCCTCTTTTCTTTTTCTCTCGCACCATTTCCCCATCAATCATCGATTAACCAGCAGTGATTGATGTCCAGGGACCATCGTTTACTAAATGAACATCATGGTGTGTTGAAGAAGACTTGAAACTAGAGATTCTCATGTTTATTGAGGGAATAAATCAAGAGAGAAGTAGAGTCATCTTCTCATAGACCTTTCCTATTGGTTTCTGTCTGGCCTCAACATATCCTTCCGGGGCATTGAAGCTAAATTCTCAAACGCATAAGTAAATATGTCCTCTTTGCGGGACACAATGGGACTAAAACACTTCACCTCATGTCCTTTCAGGCAGGAATGCGTTGCACACTGTGTGATTGTGTGGGAGCTTCGGCACGAAGCAGCTGATTGGCTGAATGCATAGCTTTGAACGGCAAAGATTTAGTAGTTAATCTAAATACATAAAGAAAATAACGTTGTAAAATAATTGAAAATAAACTGTATTTGGATCCAAAAGTGTGGTGGAGTATAAGTTAGAGCAAAAAAAAAAAAAAGTACAAACACCTCAACATTGTAGATTTGACTGTGTTGAGTATGTGTATATTATTTGTTAATACATTTAAATTACATTGTGTTTTGATTCAATATAGTCAATATGTTCTTTTAACCGTACTTATATTATTATAATTATTATTTATTTAAGTATTTTCACAACAATATCCAATACTTAATAAATAAATTATGTTCGGATTCAGATTGACTGCTCCGCTGAGCTCATTTTTAATTCATGGAATCTAAAGATTTGGGCCGCCAGTTTTGAAGTAAAAACGAAATATCTATAAACATCTATCTATCTATAAATGACAAAATAAAAAATAAAGAAAAGATCAAACCGGTCCTAATTTAATGCTCCGTGTCAAAGCGGACCGTTTCTCTGCGGACCCTCTGTTTCCGGTCGGACGCGGGTCGGCGCCGGACGTGTTCCCGTTGACATTGCTGAGGAGGAAGTGGAGCGGAAGAGACAGAAACAGCGTTACCAAACCCGAAGGTTTCATCACCGGAGGGGGCCGCGATTCAGTGGCAGCCCGCTTCTTCGCCGTGACACCGGGACACCGGGAGCGAGTCATGTATCGGCGGCCGCTGCAGTCAGCCGCCAGGGCCGCTATCAACGCGACGGCGTCCCGGCCCGCCGGCGGAAAGGTAACGTTAATAGCCCAACGTTAGCCTAGCCGGCTAATTGGATTTGATCAGAGAAACACGTCGCATTAAGTTCTCTTAACAAAGCAACAGCACGAGACAACATTTGAGGGTTGTTTTATTAGTAGGAGGCCTGCGGCAGCATTTTAACTCCCCGCTACTGGTTTAAAGACAGGGTCTCGTTACCTGAGAGGGGCGGCTCATGGAGGTGAACTTGACTCTTATCCAACGTTCCTGAGACCCACTAATTGCTGGATGAACACAGAAATCCACATGAGACCTTTATTTAAAATCAGTGTTAACAGAAAGACAAACCTGATGTATAAATATAATGTATAACCTCGGTTATCTAAAGTGAGACATCAAATGTCCAAAGATATTTCATTTAGTTGAATATGACATGATAAGTAAAAGCTGCAAAGCGTCACAGTGTCTTTACTTGTTAGTTTGTTAACTGATTAGTCTCCTAATTTTAAAATATTATTTTGACACTAAGTTGTGAGTTAAATATTATATATATTTATATAGAAAAAAGATTACCTAATCGTATTTGATATAGTGTTGTTGTTTTTGTTTTGAATGTGTCTGTTCTCATTTGACTGTTAAGAAAAAAATTATGCAAACTTCCCTCCAGCAGCCTCTCAAAGTGTCAAAGTGTCTGCTTCTGTTTAACATGTGATGCGTTCCTGACCAACATATGAGTCAATCTTCTTGTTCTTACACGTCTGATCCTCTGTCGCTCTCCAGGTGTTGAGTCAGGAAGCCGGTTTCTCCAGAGCTTCTGCAGCCTGCCGGATGGCCAGAGCCCCCCCTCCTCGTCTGACAGCATGTCGGACGCTGCACATCAGCACACAGGTAACAACACCTCCACAAAACAGACGAGCTCCATGTGTTAAAACTGCAGTCCCTGTATTAACCACCAGGGGGCGAATCCTCTGGTCCCGTAGAAGTCTATGAGAACATTAGAGTCAAACAGACCATAAAGCAGGGGATGCTTTAGGGCCAGCTTTTCCTCCTGAGTCCAGATGAGGTCACTTCTTGTTGACTGGTTGTTGATAAAGGATAAGAAACACAACTCTCAGGACATGAAGGCGACTGAGAATAGATCCGTGTATTAATTCACTCTGCGGCTGCACATAAAATATGTCACATATATGCACATATGTGACATCTTATTTTTTTTCCCCCCCACATCTGATCCGTCAGTTGTGCAACGTGAAGGAGACCCGTCAGCACACGGAGGAGGAGGTCGGCGCCTTCACCAAGCTCATCGAGGCCATGGGCTTCACGGGAACGCTGAAATACAACAAATGGGTGAGGAAAGGGAGGAGAGATGCATGGGGGGGAAGAGACGTCTGAAGGTGCCAGTTCAGATCTATTTAGAGGTAGATAGATGTTCATGGTGTCGCTAATTTCTTCCCTTTTGGTCTTGACAGAAAATCAAGATCGCTGCGTTGCGCATGTACACCTGCTGTGTCGAGAGGATCAACTACGACGACTTCTTTGAGAGTAAGTCCATTAGATTTTCCCTTCCAAATAAAAGTCCAGAACTCAAAAATAAATAAACAAAAAAGGGATTTAATTTGAGTTTCCACAATAACTGGAAAGCTCATTTATTATGATATCAGCAGCTAGAGATGTTGTAATGCTGGTTGTGGCCGTGTATGTTTCAGAGTGCTCTCTCCCCGACACACTCAACTCCTGGTTCTTGGTAGCGCAGCTACACGTGTGGTGAGTTTCGCACGCACGCACACGCGCACACACACACACACACACACACACACACACACACACACACACACACACACACACACACACACACCTACACACCTGACGTCCCTGTGACCCCCTTCAGGATGTGTTTGGTGCGTATGCGTCAGGAGGGCAGAGAAGGGAAGTACATGTGCCGTTACATCGTCCACTCCATGTGGGAGGACGTGGAGCAGAGGAGCAAGATCATGGGGGTGAGTCCACTTCAACTTTGAGCACAAATGACAAAACACAAAGATTTGATTTGAACCTTTTGTCTTTTTTTTTTTTTTTAAATACTGAGAACTGTAATTTATGGTCCATTGAGAGTCATACAGACCATGAAGCAGGATATTTTAGGGCGGGGCTACACGCTGAGTGACAGGTTTCCATGAGAGACACTATGTCCTCCTCAGTCCATTTATGGTCACTTCCTCTCCACTGGTCGATGAAACCATGCGCTCTTCCTGCACCAGCCGCAAGGCTTCACGCTTTGATTAAACAAATAACCTCTTTCTCTCCGTGCATCATGACTCACAGATCGATGCCAGCCACAGGAAGGAGGGATTGAAGTCGATGACAGAGACATTCTACGCCGCCATCTTTGGATACGACGAGGTGACTCATGGACACACACACACACACACACACACACACACACACACACACACACACTCTCTCTCTCGTGTATCCTGGATCAGCTGACGCTGTACCCGGGGGCTTTTGTGTCCGTAGGGCATCCTGTCGGATGACGGCGTGCTGGCTGCCGCTCTGTGGAGGAACCTCTTCAACTGCGAGTGTGACGACCCCCGGCAGCTGGAGCTCATGGTGGGATACGTACGCAAGCAGGTGAGCTCCACCCATTTTTATATATAAAAAAAATTGTATTTGGAAATGCGATTGGAAAATTGTGTAATATTTTCCTTATTTCCAGCGTCCTGATGTGTGCAGATGATGCTGTAATAACCATTTCCCTTTTGAGATCCATTTGTTTAAAATCCTTCTTTTTTACGGTCTGACAAAGTGTCCGAATGCAGCCTTGACCTTTGACCTGTAACGACTACATGATCCCTCCCCTGCAGATGCAGTACATTGACGCTCTGGATGGGGATGACCTGATCCTGACTGGGGAGGTGAAGTGGCGCCCCCTGGTGGAGGACAACGCTCAGAGCATCCTTAAGGTGGCCACGCCCACGTACAACGACACCGGCCTGTGAAACGTTGACCTCTGACCCTTGCCGCCACATTATGTCTCCTCATCATGTCTCCTGTCTTCTCTTCTCTTCTGTCATGGAAGGATAGACTTTGAATATTTAGGGATCACACAAACGCACACACACAGCAGAACAACCGCTCCAACAACAGGATTCCTCCTTTTCCTCCTCCTGTTTTAAAAGCTTCTTTTCTGACCCACATTAACGCTTCGTTGTATTTATAAAGTATTTTGTATACCTCAACGTTTACACCCCCCTCCCCCTCCTGTCACCGCTCCTCCTCCACTGTGTGTAGCCTTAAGCGAGTGAAAGTCAGGTGACCTGAAATAATGGTTCTCGTATCCTCCCCCTCTCTCCTCTATGAAAAGAAAATTGAGATATTTTTGTTCTTGTTTTTAAAAAAGTGAATAAATTTAAACTTTCTCTGGATGTGTGAAAGTGTTGATCTGTGTTTGTGAGCCAAAGGACCCCGGAGGAATACGAAGTGGTGCATTTATTAATGAAATAAACATATGGTGGATTACCCACAATCCTTAGCGCTGCAGGTTTGAGTGAGGTAGTATGTGCCCCTAGAGCCATAACTGAGTCTGCAGCTATTGTAATTGTCACTTAAAGTGTGTGTGTGTGTGTGTGTGTGTACAGATTCAGATTATCACCTGCAGAGGGCGCCACACGCCACCTGTTAATGATTAGCATCTCAAGGACCTTATTTTATATATTTAGTATACTGTTACTTTTGACACGTGATTTTGAGTCCACTCTGCATAGGTGACCTTCGGCCGACTGGTCATGTGACATCAATGACTGTGTGTCTGCTTCAATAAGGAGACTGAAAACCCTTATTTTGGCATCAACTTCTAACAGGCAAAATTTTAATTGTCCAAAAAATGACCTAACATCTATTCCTAACCACCTTTCCTTGACCTCTGTGGAAAATGTCACCGGAGAATTCATGAGGAGTTCGGAAAAGACAGTCCACGCCACTTGCACTAAGCTGCGTAGTTGTGATGGAGGGAGACGCATGTTGGTGACGTCATTCTGCAGCGGCTACAAAGAAGCACCTTCGATGCCCTCGTGTTTTTAGCGCTGAGTCATTCAGAAGACACAAACAACCAGGTTCAAACCTTATTAACAAGGCTGCAATATAAATGAGATCATTTCACTCAATGAGGCACATTCACACACACGTTTGAATAACTGATGTGACCAGATGGACATGTATCATAAATACCCACAATGCCTCTCACAGTCAATCCAGCTGACAGGTGACATTAGTTCAGTCCCTCGGTGTCCAGGTTTCAGGTCACTGACTTCCACAAAGTTCTTTAAAGGACTCAAAATGTGGTCAGTTTCTAAAGCCTCCAATCAGCTTTGATTTAGTCTATTTTACTGTGAAAGGAGGATTTGATTTTACTCTGAAAGAGGAGATTTAGTGGTAAATGTCTGCTGACTATAAAACCAGTTTCACCAAACATCCTCCCCCCGGGTCGTCCTGCAGCTCACTCGGTCCGGATTGGGTTTGATCCCAACAGAATACCAACCAATAGCAATACACAGAAACAAAAACAACTCTAGTTAGGTACAGTTTAACAAGCTGGTCTCACTGATCCTGATCCTCCACATGAATATGAATCATATGATATACATATTTATATATTTACATGTATCCTCTGCAGCAAAGGGATCAACCTGCCTAAAAAAACAGGTTTTCTTTCCTCCCAGAACAAAGACTCTCCGTTTGTGTGTCAGGACAGAAACTGGGTCCTGAACCAGGTTTCATTACGGAGGATCCCCGGGGGAACCGAGTCCTGACTGATCTGGGTCACAGAGAAGTCGGGACCTCTGACACCTCAAACTGAGCCTCATTAGTCTGCGAGACGTTTGAGGACGTCGGTCAGTGACAAGCTGTCACCATCAGTAGGGCTGTATTTATATTTATATAACCACAGGAGTCCTGCAGATCAAATAAAAATGTCTGTCATCAAACGTGTGTGAGAGAAAACATCTGAGACGTACTCGCTGTACGTGAGTAGTGTGTTGAGTGTTGTGTTAGAACGCACAACGTGTTGCAACAGCGCGCACGGCGGAATGCTGCGGTTCGTAAGGCAGCGCAGTTCTCCAGGCGACCCCTTCACACCCAGAACTGCCTCATGACTCCGACCTGCACCAACCGGTCGCGCTCCTTTGGTTACGTGATTTTTTTCTATTTATACATGAAGGTTCAAAGGAGGAATGTTCCCTCCTCACACGTGTCCACAGCTCCTTGGACGGTTTGTCCTAAACATCTGTGGTCTTAAGAGATATTCATTCAGATATTCGTGGTCCCCAGAGGACAGACCCTCCTTACGCTGTCGACCGCTAGTCGATATTTCCCGGGCTGCGTTGCTCAAATCGTGTGGAAAAAAAGAGAACTGTACGAAAGCAATTCACATGCCGCTCTGTGGATAATGCTGCTAACAGAAGAGCCATTGAGCATCTCAATAGTTCATTTTATAAGATGGTAAACATTATACATGCTAAACTTCTCGTGTGAGCATTTTAGCATAATGCGGCAACACAAAGAGCTGTAGTCGTTACAGGTCAAAGGTCAAGGCTGCAATCGGACAAAGAAGAATAGGAAGGAAAAAGAAGGATTTTAAACAACAAACAACTGGATCTCAAAAGGGAAATGGTTATTACAGCAACATCTGCACACATCAGGACGCTGGAAATAAGGAAAATATGTCACGATTTTCCAATCCCATTTTCAAATACCAATTTTAAAATATATATATATATATACATAATTGATATAATTGGGTGGAGCTCATCTGTCCTTCTTTTATGCCTTTTATTATGTTTCTGTGTTGTTGTTTTTTAGGACTTTTGTGTTTGTTACTAATGAATAAACACTCAAGCCGTGTTTTCCACTCAGCTACGGTCACTCTGCAGGATGGAAACAGACACGAATATTTTCCTGCTGAGAAATCTGCTGGTAAGAAATAAATAAGGGAAGTGAGCTGTGTTGAATCAGCCATCTGCCAAGTGACATTATCAAATATTATGTGACTAGAATAGAGGGTTTTTATTTGACGTGGCAGCTGTCGGGCTAGCAGTGGTTGCTTGTACTGGTTTTAATTTTCCAGTCATACTCACACCATTGGGACACTTTTCGGCACATGAAGCAGATCTTGACTCACTGGTTATTTCACGCACTGAGCCCCGGGCCTCGTGGTTCCTCCTCAGCCGCTTATTTCCCTCTCCGCCCTTGTTCGGTTTGAGAGGACCCCGCGGCCTGCTTTAAAGGGGGAGGAGGGGGGGGGGGGGGGGGGGGCAGTGTCACCCCCGCGCTTACGCTGATGTTTTATATAGACTGGGTTTTGGTTCTTCTAACCGGTCTCCAAGTCCAGATATGGTCCCTCATTCCCTCATCATTGGAAAACGAAAAGAAACCGCAAGACTTGAGTAGCGACACGAGGACGACGTCCACTTTTTGTCTCTGGACTGGTCTCTGGTGGGGGATCTGGGTCTGTGCACGGTGGACTAACATGAAGAAGAACTATATAGAAACAGAACATCTTCTCTCTGATATAAGGACTACACTAACACTGGCTCACATAGGACCAGAGTATCAGGACTACACTAAGACTAGTTCAAATAGAGGTTTGGGACCAAACTGGTTCAGGACTGGTTTACATAGAGAATCAGGACTACACTAAGACTGGTTTATACATAGGACCAGTACTGGTATTATTTAGGGGGTAACTCATTTATTTTGTCACGTTTAATATCTACGTTTTTCATTTGTTTCTTTGCAGGTCACCGCCCACGTAAAGAGGGTCCAGACCCCCCTGGGACCCGGGATGCTCCCGAAGTCCACCGTGAGCCCCTGTGCACGGACTCTCTGGTGTAACAAAGGAGCTTTGTGTTGCTTCATAATGCAACACGTCTTCTGCGTGGTCCATTCTCCTTTGGAGCTTCCATTCTCTCTTCTCGGAGGGAACAAATTGTCTTCCCACAATCCTCGAGTCTCACACTCCGAGGCACGAGCTGCAACCTTTAGCTGCTAGCCAGCGCCACTTCCTGGACGCCATGCTGCCCGGGTGTTGGAGCTGTGGGTGGAGAGAGGAAGTCCAGAAGAAGGGACGCCGATGGGGAACATTTCAGCGTGAAGATCGCAAACTCGCCGTCTCACTGAAATGCGCTTATTCGCTTTCTTTCCATCCGCTCACGTTCCTGATTGACGCTCTGGTGCCGGTTAGCGAAGACCCCGAACCGATGGAAGAAGGAAGACTCACGGCAGGCAATCACACTCAACTGCATCATGAAAACTGCGAATCCCTGTCATGATTTCACCTCCCTAAATGTTAATGCTAAATTGAGGCTTTCAGTGTGTCTCATTAGTTGCTGCATCGAGATGGAGGTCGTGTTGCAGGAGTTTGACTTTGTAGCATCAGAGTGAGCAGAAACAATAAAACACACACGGTGTTAATTACGGCCTCCTGGAAACCACGAGTGTTAAAAGGAAGCTGAATGTTAATATTTAGTATTTTATTTATAACTAAACGTTGTCCTGAGCTGCTTTCTCGACTGTTTAATCCGTTCCTCAGAAACGTTGTTTGTTCCACACAAAGAGCTTTTTTTGTATTCTCTCTGCTGCCCTTCAGACAAAAGAACAAAGTTCCTTTATTATGAAGAACATAACATTCGTCTGGAGTCAACAAGATGTTCATTATGTAACACACTCTGCTGACGTCTTTCTCTTTCACCTTTTGCTTTGCTTGTATTGTCCCTGAATCATCTCACTGTTCTCCACTCCCCCTGATGGAAAGAATCTCCTCTCACCAGACGATACAAATGAAATAGAAATAAAAATTGGGCCAAATTTTGCAAGAAATGAAACAATAAAACAGATAGAATTCTAACATTCAGTTCTTTGCTGGTGCTCAGCTTTGATTGTTCTCCAAAATAAAGACGAAGGGCTGACGACGCCGTGTGAAATATGACCACCAAAATGAAATATTACTTTAACATGAGTTGCTAAAATAAATTTCCACATTGGGTTTCCGCAATCTTTAGTTGTTGTAAATATTTGATTTTAGCTTTAAACTTTAGGACCTGGGACACAATGGGACTTTAACATCCTCAGTGCACCATGAGCGCACACGAAAAGAAAGCAGAGCACGGAGCACCAGGGCTCAAATTTAACCAAAGCAGTTCATTGATTGTTCGCAACTGTGTTTAAATAAAAGATTAAATTAAACCTGTATTTTCCTAATATGAAGAATACAGTTAGATGAATGTGCATCAGGCATCAGATGTGCTCAATGCATTGAGAGAGGAACAATGTTATGGTGCGGAGGTTTCAGCTCGGAAACACATCCTTTCCTACTTCGTTAACGTGCACCAGGATGAGTTGTTTCTGTCAGTGTGAGTTGTGCATGTGCATGTGTGTTGTGCACGGTTAGGAGCGCGTTTGGTTACTTCTCTGAAACTAAATGATTTACATCTACAGAAATAGAAATGTCTAAAAGATCATTCCAAATGATGTTTTTCTAAAACGGGCCACCACCCACCGGATCAGGGGCCGATAAACCAAACTATAAACTCAGTCTCATAATGGATGTTGCCTCATTAGTCAAAGTACTGTTACGCAATCAAGGTGAACGGTGGAGGTTTGAGGTTTGAGCACAGACCATAAACGCCAGGTGTTATGAGGACACCACAGAAAACGACTCTTTAAAGTATAACAGAGTTTTAATTAACTTCTAACAACACACATCAGGTCGACACCAACACCGACATCAACTTCTCCCAACTTTTTGCTTTTTAAAGGGATTTGTGGCTTTTAGGGAGTTAAGTCCAGTTCAATTTTTTTTTTTATAATACTCATTTTGCCTTCTTGTCTAGTTTTGTTTTTACTCGTTTTAGAGACAAGAAGCAATATGACCAATGAAACAATTAGAGATCTAAAATGTCAAATATTTGCTAAAGCGCTAATCATCTGGACGTTGGACCCTCTGGGAATAAACACACCTAACTGCATTTTATCTCATTTCTCTCTGACTACCTGGCTTGCTGTGGTACAACTTGTTTGAGGCTCTGAGGATTGAGTAGAAAACATGGGCTCCACAAGCTCCTGCGAATGCTTAAAAGACAAATACGACAGCTATGCCCTCAAGCTCTATGAAATAGCCTTAGAGGATGCGTCCCTCTTACCAGATGTAGGCCTGGATGTGTCTCTGCTGAAGTATTCCGGCCTGGACTCCAACGCTAAGCTGCGGAGCTACTCCGAGGGTCTGGTCAAACAGCTTCCAGACCTGGTCAAGAAGCTGGGATCTATTTATGGTTCGTACACTTTATTCCCAAATGCCGTTGGACTCGGCGCATTGGTGATCGCCATCATCATGGACACCTGCATGAAGAGCTGCACCGCAACTGAGGACTCACACAGCAAGTTCCTGCTAGCGTTTGGCGAAGAGAAGGCCTCGGGTGTCCGGGACACCGTGTCGGAGTACGTGAAGCGCCATCAGATGCACCTGAGTGATAACCGACACTTACAGAGGGAACTGGAGAGACTGGAGACACAGCTGAGCAACCATCTCACCATCCTCAGAAACTCCCTGCTGCTCGATGGACCGATGAGAAGCCGCGGGTTTAAGATCTGGGTGAACGGAGCCTCCTTCCACGTCCAGATGTTGATCCACGAGGCTCGACTGAATAAGAAGACTCGCATCAGCTCAAAAGACTACGTTCACATCATCCAAGCTGCCCTCACCACGTATCTACAGGACCTGGATCAGCTGCTGGAGAAGCAGAGGGATCAGCTGGCCAAAAATACTCATTTCTACTATTGTTCAAAGTGCTACAAAGGAACGTGCCTTCCAAAAATAACTCTTATCATAAAAGATCCCGAGAATTCCCCCCTAATTTACCGCCGTGAGCTGTACCTCTCTGATAGACCTGCATTGTTAGATTCTTATTTGAACCATATTTTTTCTAAATTTAAACCACTGTGCGGTTTAAGGAGTCATTTTTCAGACATCTTAACCAACCTCAACTCTCACATCAACCAACACGATTCATTCCCTCTGCCGTCTGCTTGAGAGTTCACTTCCATTCTGTTGGTGGACAAGTTAATGAAAACTAATTGTTAGTTTTATGGAATTGTTGACTGACATGATTGAGCAACAGTATTAATCATGATGTTTTGTGATTTGATGGATTAACTAAACAGTGCGCAGATTTTCAGTGAATTAACTTCCAATGATGCTTTTTACATGTTTAACAGCACGGCTCAAATTAAACAAAATAAATTTTTGGGGAGTATTTGTCATTTTGTTTCAATGAAAAATACAAATTTGCCTTTGCATGACTGCTTAAGAAAGTATTGAAAACACAAATCAAAGCCCACCGAAATGCTGTTAATGTTTGACTGTGTGTTCTGCGCGTGTTCGCTATTTGCTTGGTTTTATTGATTTACATCTTAGCTTATTACATTTAGATTCAAATGTTTTATGTAAAGTGACTTTGAGCATTTGGAAAAGCGCTATATATTTAAAATATAGCATTATTATTATTATCTGTTAGAGACCTGTCAATCAGCGTGTAGCCCCGGCCTAAAGCATCTCCTGATTTGAACATCATTCTGTTTGAAGAAGACTTGAAACTAGAGATTGAGACCATAAACTCCATTTTCAATTTTAGTGTGTGATTTGGAATGCAGGACTTTTACTTGTATAAAGATGACTGATGAATTCCCACTGTTATTTCATTAGTAGAACAATTACACCTGCAACCAGGAAGTAATTGAGGTCACTCCTAATTTGGACATTCATACATTCATCCAGCAAAAATCCAGTTTCTGTTTTCGGTTTCTGTTCTGAAACAGTTTGATTGACGCTGAAAAACCGGTTCGTCCGGCGCTCTCACGAACATCTCAATGCATTATAGTACAGAGTGATGAAACTGTCTGTAGCTCATGTGACCTATGACCCCGAGTGTAGCTGTGTGCATCGCAGCATCATTTCTCCTTGAAGGGGGATTCAACCTGGGGGGGGGGGGGGGCGGCTTTATTCTGCCTCCGATCAGCAATGAGGTGATGATGTCATCAGCCAGGAGGCTGTGGCCCCCACAGAGGCGTTTGGTCTGTGCACCTCCGCCCTGTTGGGTCAACATTTAGTCACGCGCTGATGCGGATGTTTACGAACGCGGGCGGGGAGGGGGGGCTTTTCACTTCTCATGCAGCGTGATCATTCTGTGGAAACCATTTGGAGGGAGGACAAGCTCAGGCACTCTCACCTGCCCCCCTCCCCTCCCACGTATTATATCCATTGGGATAATCCAAATCTTAACGTTTTGGTGACCTTGTTTTATACATTCATGGATGCAACAAAGTTGTTTAAATGAGACATTTCATCTAAATTAAACATCATTTTCAGGTTCCCAGTAATATTATTATAATCTAAACTAATAAAAGGAGGGGGTTGGAGCTTAAGGCTGTTATTGAGCAGCAGGACAAGGATGAAAATCATCTAAAGAATAATAATAGTAATCATCTTGATTACTGCTTCATCCCTCCATGGCAGCAGGGTGTGTGTGTATATTTATATGTAATTCCATATTCCAGCGAGCATGTGCTCTACAATCAAAGGGCTTTTGATCAAGATGAAGAAACGGTTCTGTATTTGACCTCTGACCCTTTTTATTTGACCTTTATTGTGAAAGGTAACATGCCTGTAGAGACAGGGGTGTGTGTAGGGAGCATATAATCATTCAGGTGATAATGAGTTTTTGTGCAATTAAAAATATATCACATAGATCACTTACACAGCTCATTTCCGAGAGTTAAATTGACTCTGTGAGATTTAATTTTAACTCTAAGCTGGTGCTTATAGTGTTAAATCAACACTCAACGAAGTGTTAACAATTTAACTCGGAATAAGTGTCAAAATAAATCTGATCCGCTTTGAATACAATGTCATTTTGCTGATGCTTTTATCAAAAGCAACTTATGTTGCATTTTTAACACATGGAGTTTACATTTTAGCCGATGAAGCAATTTAGGGTTTGGCGTATTGCTCAGGGACACTTTGACATGGAACATGGAGCCAGGGTTCAAACCAACAACACTGTGAGTCCTGGCGCACCCTCTCCAATCCTTGCACCATATTACATGGAGTTAAGCCTGATACCAAGAAGTGTGACACTGTACAGTTGCATTTCAATCCAATCCAAAGAGTTAGTTTACCTCTACTAAGTGTTGCAAATTAATCTAATCTTGACACTGGATGATGACTCCAGCTCTTTCGTACAATTGACTCTGTAAGAGTTTAATCTTTTTGCAGTGTGATTTCAACTCTGCACATTTTTGCCAAACACCGGAAAATTAACTCTAAGAATTTTGCTGTGTAGTTTCATTTTTATACATCCACTGAAATCCTCATTATCTTGATTTTGAGTCTTTAAAATGTCGATACTGATATCATGAACGAAATGATCTTTCATAGACGTATTGCTTGAGAGAGCTGACACGATCTTATTAATGAAGGAATTGTTGTTGACTTGCTGTCATTAGGTGGAGAAACGGCTGAGAGGACGTTAGCGATGCTGCCTTCAACATAAAAGCAGATTTAAAAAACGTACACGCAACCCTTCTGGATGTAAACAGTAATAAATAAATCTGTGATTATTTCTAATTACCCAGATGCGTTGTGGCTTCTGTTAACTTTGCACATCATTATTTGAATAACAGATTACTACAAACTGTAAAACTACACACCGACACTCAAACAGGTGCTTTATTTTGAAAGGTTACCCAAATTGTTAATCTAGTCTGTTGTGACAGGGGTTACGGTTGACAACGGTTGACAACGGAGGGAGGAGGAAGTGGAAGGGGGAGCAGCTGTCCACCTGGAGACCAATGACAGGACAGGTAACAACAGGTGAGCTGAAAACCCACACCACTCACACGCGGACACGCGCGCGCGCACACACACACACACGCGCACACACACACACTCACGCAGTGCGCGTGAAGGGAAGAGGCGGCCCAGAGCTGGAGAGTCTCCCGGGACCGGAGATCCTGTCCGACACTCCGAGGAACCAGAGGCGCGGGGACCATTATCCTCGGGACTAAAGCCCCGGATGAAAGGCTTGGGGGGGACTTGCAGCGACTTTAGAGCTGAAGACACATTTATCGATCCGATGGAGTTTATTTGTTTACCATGTCTCCTTTTGTGCAATAATGCCTCCACGAAGCGTTCGTAGCAGGAATTAGTTTTTTTTTCTCTTCATAACAGCTGATTATTGACCCCCACCCCCTCCCCGGAGCTTCGGCACCATGAACAGCTCGGAGGGCCTGCGGGCGCCGGTGGCCCCCAGGAAGCCGCTGGGGAAGCTCGCCTCCCGGCTGGAGGAGGTGAAGAACCCGTGGCGGCAGGTCGCCTCGCTGGAGCTCAGCCACAACGAGGCGGCGCGCCTGGCCACGGACGCGCTGCTGGAGCTCGGGGAGAAGGAGTACCGCCGGGTGCTGTCCGAGGAGCGGGAGCTTAACTTCCTGTCCCCCGCGGAGGTGTGCTACATTACCGGCCAAGCGGCCAAGGCGGCCGGCTCCGAGAGCAGCGGAGGAGATGGTGGAGGTGGAGGCGGCGGCGCCGGCTGTCCCAACGAGCGGGACTTCGGGGACGGAGACGCCGTGTCCGACCTCACCTCCGGGACCTACTTCCCGATGATGTCCGACGACGAGCCGCCGATGCTGGAGCTCGGCTGGCCGGACTCCCCCGCGAGGTACGGCCCGTCGGAGACGCAGATCTACTTCCAGAGGGACAAGTCCCACAACGTCAAGGACATCATCAGGGGCCTCATCAACAGGGCCAAAAAGGTCATTTCATTTTTCATTATGTGGAGGCCTGCTCTTTCTTTTATGAGTTGTATTCATGTAGTTTCTATACGTTGTAAATACATCATCATGTGACACCTTCAGTTTACTAAAGGAACTATATTTTACTGCAGTTGAGAGAACACCTAGCTGATAATAGAATGAAGGCCAGGGGTCACGTGTTAATCCTGGTTTATACGGTGAAATAATGTTTCTTCCATTATTTGCCATCGCAATAAACCAGATTTGAGATGAATTCGTAGAAGAGACATCCATTGGAAATGCTTCTTAGAAATCTATTCAGTTTGAAAACATTTGCATGTTCATGTGTTCACGTGTTGATATTCGTGCTGACAAACTGGTTTCAATGCTTTTGGCTCTTCTTCTCGCGCTGGTTTGACTCCCTGCTCACGGGAGGGACACGACATGCAAAAGTTGTTTTCGTGCCTGTAGTTGTTTTCGTCCCTTTGTAGTTTTGTGTTGCTCTGTAGTTGTTCTTGTGTCTTTTTGTATTTGTCTCTTTTGTAGTTTTTTGGTGTCTCTGTTGTAGTTGTCTTGTGTCTCTGTTGTCCCCTTTGCTTCTTATTGTGGTTGTGTTTATTTGTCTCTTTGTTGATCCCTTAAGTGTCTTTGTGAATGTTTTGTCTTCCTGTTGTGTCTCATTGTGTTCGGTCCGCCTCCCTTTGTAGGATGTTTTGTGTCTGGACGTTTCTTTCTTAACGCTAACCCTTCTCAGCTGTGTATGTGTATGTGTAATGTTCATAACTCGGGACTCCACCTGATCTTTACACGCCTCGTCCTATTCTCGCTCTTTCTCCCGCGTGAGTGCACAGTCGGTGGCACAAATAGCTTTTTATTCCTCTTATCTCAAGTTCCTCTTTGCTAGATTACAATAATAAAGCAGCTCTGGCTTCTGCAATATTGGATCAAGTTTGAATGTCGGTGCAGTATAAAGGAGACTTATCTTCTCACATTATGCAGGACTCACCCGACTCGCAGAACAAAGGGGCTTTATTCACACAATATTCCCCCATTTAAGTTTGAACTCATTCGGATTCCCGACCGACTCAAAGAGCAGCTCCTCCTTCACACTTTTTTTTAACGGTAGAAGACGTCAAACTGCGTCTTAAGTCCTGTCAATCATTTGAAGTTTGCGCTGCTCCATTACGCGCTCATGTGCATAAAGCCAGCAGGCATTGATACGTCTGTACATGCAGTCCAAGAGTGTGTCTGTGTGTGTCTGTGTGTGTGTGTGTGTGAGATCATGTTGCATAACACCTGCCGTAGGCTGGATCCCTTCACTCCTTTTTAAATGCTTTAAAAGAGTTTATTTGTTTATCCAGTTTACTACCGGGAAGTTTTTACGTGTAAAGTTTGCACGCTTTGGATGACGGGAACTTCAGCGGCTCCGGAGCATTCCGGCCCACCGGGACCACAGAACAAGTTTAACGAGTTACAAACTGGATCTATAATATTCTCTGAGTCATAACTCAGTGGTTAGATGAAAATATTTCAACCTTAATCTGTAGTTTTAACAATAAAGCCGTCGCTCTTCGCTCACTTTGTTTTTATTTCTGTCTCCTCATCGGCCTCCCATCATTCCAGCTGGATCACAATTTTATTTTTTCATTTCTTCACATCTTATTTTACCACAAGAGAATATGAAGATTGAGAATAGGTGTATGAACACAATAGACTCAGAAGTTGCATCGCAGTTTGGATTCAAGTGTTAACGTGTCCTCCTCAGCTGGATTTGTATTTCATTCATAATACCGCTCCAATTAACATGTTGGTCCATGTGTGTGTCTCCCTCTATGTGTCCATTTGTGTGTGTGTGTGTGTGTCCATTGGTGCTGCAGGTGATCGCGCTGGTGATGGACGTCTTCACGGACGTGGACCTGCTGTGTGACCTCATGGAGGCCTCCAACAAGCGCAAAGTCCCCGTGTACATCCTGCTGGACGAGAAGAACCTGGAGCACTTCACAGACATGTGTTCGGCCCTGGACATCCGCAGCACTCATCTGAGCGTGAGTACTGCCGCCGCGGTCACGCCGGACGCCATGCAAGCGATTCGCGCCGCAGGATTACGCAAAAAGCCGACGGCATTTGCCGAATCCGAAAATAAAAATAAGTGGGATATATGAATAGTAACGTTATCTGTGTGTTTGAACTGTAACCGTTTTTACCTTCCATTAATCCCCTGTTAGTAATTGTGCGTGTGTGTGTGTGCGTGTGTGTGTGTGTAGAACATGAGGATCCGCAGCACATGTGGCGACACCTACTGCACAAAGAGCGGCAAGAAGTTCACCGGTCAGGTCCTCGAGAAGTTCATGATCATCGACTGTGAGGAGGTCATGGCTGGGTCGTACAGGTGAGAGCCACACACACACACTGTTTCACTGCTTCCTGTTACTTTTGCTTTGTTAACTTTGTAAATCTGAATATTATTATATAAATAAATGGAGTGGAGCTCTCCTTGTTCTATCAGCTTCTCTGATGATGATGATGATGATGATGATCTTCTTTTATAGTGCGACACACAACAGCCAATAGACAGAATATCAAATGAATAGATGTCATGATAAAACGGATCTGGGTCCTTACCTGGAAGATAAAAGATGACATTTAAAAAGGGAAATAATAATCCTCTTCCTTTCCCGCTGACGCACTTCTTCTTCATGTGTACATAACGACGTAGTGCCCATAGACGTCTATGGCTCCCTGAACACCCTGAACTCTTTCTCGAGCTCACTGCCCCCCCCCTCGTGTCTCCTCTCCAGCTTCACCTGGCTGTCGGCTCAGGTGCACAGCAACATGGTGATGCACTTCTCCGGTCGCATCACCGACAGCTTCGACCGGGAGTTCCGCTGCATGTACGCCGACTCGCAGATCATCGAGCGATTCGCCTGCCCCGAGGACGAGGGGGCGCCGTACTACCAGCCCTACCAGGCCATGATGATCCCCGGCGCCATGGCGGGGCTGGACCTGCTCTCCGACAGGTACCCAGCTGGAGGCTTTGAATCGTATACGTCATACGTTTCTATAACAGATCTCTGGACGTGAGATATATATCAGAAGGAGCTATGGATAGATGTCTACATCCATAAGAAACACAAAACCGTATCAATCTGACCATGAATATTAATAAACCTTTAATGTGAAAATTCAATGAATCCAAAGAAATTAAATGTTAGAAAAATACGTAGTTTGCCTGATCTCTTTGGAGTTTTGTTCTCTTTTCTTTTGCGTTTTGCTTGTATTTCTTCTGTATAAAATACAGACAGTATAATCAATGCTGATGTCGTCCCCCCCCTCCCCCCCCCATCCAGCAGGCAGAGGGACTGGCGGAGCTCGGATAACTCCAGCAGCCAATCGAGCAGCAGTGTGTCCAGCGTCAAGGCTGCGCCTGGGATGACCTCCAGCACCGTGTACAAGGTCACCCAAGGTCACGACAAGAAGGAGTTCAGCAGCAAACCCCACCCGGGGCCCATGAGGAGGGGCTCGGGGCAAACGCCGGCTCCTCCGACTCACGTGACGCCGGGGCCGCGAGTCCCCGCCAACGGGGGGGCCAATCACCACGCAGCCGTGGACCGGACGCCGCCGCCCTACGGGCATCTGGCGGCCGGAGAGTGGCTCAAGTCCAAGTCCAACTTAGTCGGCCACTCCTCCAAGTTCCAGGGGCTGGGGTTGTACGACCAAATGTCAAACCTGGAGCCCAAGGCCCAGCCGCCCCCCCCCGCCAACGATGGCAAACTCCCCCGCAGGCAGAGGTCCCCCTCCAACCTGTTCCTCAACAGACTCTCGGACCTCTTCCTGCCCCCCTCCAGCAAAGAGCCCTTCCGGGGGTCCCCGTCCCCCCACGGCGCCGCGCCCTGGGGGGGGCCGGACCTCTCTCAGCCCGAGCCGGAGAGCCAGCAGAGCCCGCCCCCCCCGCCGGGCCCCCTCTCCCCGACCGTGCTGATGAACCGGCACGACCGGAAGCGGATGACGCTGGGCCACAGCAAGCTGGACATGGTGAACCAGTACAACCAGTCAAGGCAGGTGTACAGCCGCTTCGAGCTGAAGTCCTCCGACTGAAGGCCGGTCCACGGCGGGCTGGACCCCTGGACCCCCCCCCCCCTCACTTCCTGCCTCTCTAAGAAGCGGATCGCCTCTCCTATCATGTGAGCAGAGGTTTGTGGTTAAATGTTAAAGAATTATTTTAGAACCGTTAGAAAATCTGAAAAATTCAAATGATCACCCTTTGTAAGGAAATGCGACGACAATGCATCTGTTGTTGGAGATGATGTCGCTCAGCTTCCAGCTGCTGGGGCGCGTGTGCAAATTTTGTTCTTCCCTCTTTCTGGCTCCTCTGCAGCAAGCTGTAAAGTTTGCAGTTCTTCCTTTGCAGACAGCTTGGTAAAACCATCTAATGCTGGGATTTCCCAGTGTAAAATATGACATTTTGCACTCTGCTAGCACAGGATTAGCATTAGCAAAATTACATTCAACCTAAAAGGTATAAAATCGCTCGCTGTAATTGTGTCACAGCTGATTTTTGTCGGTTTTACTTTTTTGTTTAAACTAGGGTCATTTGCAAAGAAAGAGGACAGTTTAGCTGCATTCCCTGAGTAAGTAAAGTAATAATTGGATGCTGAGGAGAAGAAGAGAGAAATAAATAATTAATGAAAAGAAAGTCTAAACATCTCTAATAGTCAAACCTTTACCAAGCTTGTGGTAAGTGGTTTCATTCTTTTCTTTGTTTCTGTGCTCCAATTGTTTGTGTCAGGACATTGTTCTGGACATCACAGAATAAGTGTTAACAAGGGACAGACGTGTCCCTTCCTGCTGTAAATGAGACATTTTATGGTGAAAGAACTGAAGGTTTTACAGCTTTCTCATCCCTTCAAATGTTGTGGTTGTTTTGTAAATAGACTGTGAATCAGACTTTAGATACAGTTCAAACTAATTGTACTATTTGTCGTGTTTTCTTTTGGGGATGAATCAAGCTGATATTTTGTAGTCTTTTATCCAAGAGGAAGTGCTAATATTTGACGTGGATGAATTATTTGGATGTGTTTACTGTTCATTTCAGTTGGTGTGGATTTACTGTTTTTTTTAATGTTTTACAGGCATCAATTCCACCACGTCTCATGTTTATTACTATGACGAATGTATATAACAGTGTATATAATACATGAAGTGAGGAATCTGGGTTATTGTTGAAGAAACACTTTTGTTAAAAGTTTTTTTTATTTTTACAATGTGTTATTTTACTGGAGAATGTGAACTTTCCGTTTAAAAGTCGGGCCATTGTTTGGAAGATGAACACTTGAGGGTTTAATAAAACAAAAGTTTGGCGTTACGAGATTTGTTGTCCGGACATTGTTTGGTAAAAAAAAAAAGGATGAACGTTGATGAAGCTGGAACCTTCTCCAACTTACACCTCTATTTATAATGTTCTCACTGAATTGTAAACACAAAGATAATAAGAGTTGGGGACATAGTTACATTCAGATTCAATTTTGCCAGGATTTTAATTTTAATTTGCCACCACTGGTTGACTGAAGTATCGCAACAGCTGTTTTTTGGATTAACTGGAAATTAATCAACAGACTGAATCACTGTATACAGCTGTGTATTCTAAAATAAAAACACAGCTTCTAGTGCAAACTATGCCAAACTTTAAAGAATTACTGTTCTTTTTAAACAGAAAAATGGTGCCGAGACCTTATTGCTGTTTGCAGTAGGTTAGTGAAGCAAACACATTTGGATCTATGAGTCTAAGAAATCAACTTTCCCTAACTGGGCTGCTGTAACGTACGCTTTTCCTGTCAGAAACAATGTGCGTCGTGTACGAACAATGGACCATCCCAGAGACTCTGGACACAACAATCATCCCCACAGATCCTCAGCGTTTGCTTTAAATATGTGATCCCTCACCGGGTCCAGGTTCACAGGTCCTGTCAGTAAAAGACCCAACACGGCCAACATTGACTCTTTTGAGATAAAAGCATTGAAGGCTCCTCTCTGTGTGCACGGAGGGGGGGGGGGGGGGCAGAGGTTTGTAGGGCAGACGAGGTAACTCAAGCTTGACTCTCATGTTTCACACTTCACCACAGCTGCCAGAGAGAGTGAGGAAGTCCACAGAGGTATAACAACCTTAAATAAATAATCAAATCTCTGTAGCCTTTTCTAAAATACCAACAAAGTCAACGGATCGCTCGTGACCTCAAAGTCTCTTTCTTGAATTTGAAACGAAACCAAACCAAAAGGCCACAGAGAAGGTTCATTGTTTATGACGCTTCCATGATGTGGCCGCTTTATGGGCTTTATACACCTGCACATTGCAACGGCTCAATCACTCCTGGCCCCACACAGCAGCGTTCCCTGCCCCCCACACTGTGGTTGTGGTGCATCCCGATGTTATCTTCAGGATGCAGAGTTCTTCCTGCCTCTTGGAGCTATTTTCTGCTGGGTGTGTTGATGCAGGATCGGACCTCAGGGCTGTAGGTGCTGTGTGCACGTGCAACAGTGTTTGTGTGTGTTTGTGTGTGTCCTTGACGGTCTGTGTTTTGAAATGCGTTGGTCCCTTGACTCCTTGACCTGCATGTTGTAGTACAGTTCCTCTACTGCATGTGTGTGTGTGTGTACAGCAGGAAGTCTGGTGTATTGTCTTCTCAGCATTCTGGTACAGGTCTATATTTTCTGCAACGCTGGAAACCCCAGTGAAGAGAAGTGAGCACGGGATTATCACTCCTATTTATTCTAAATTTATCAAGGCTATTGTTGGGGCTGAGGGGCAGTGCAGCCAGTGGACTGTATAGTACAGCCACAGGCTCCGCCCACTCGTTGAGGAGAACATTGAGGTCAGGTGATGAGGAGACGCACCTGGGGCTGATTTCTTCGTCCGAGAGTATAAAGCTCAGGCAGAGCCACCTGGCTGGTGGATGGGAAATGGTGGAATGGCATTAACTTGTGGCTCCTGATCATTTTGGCTCGGCAAACACCTTCTATCACAACCTTTCTTGGTGTCTGTTGACATTTGGTCTAAACACCTGTAAACAGGTGTGTGTGTGTACTGTACAGTTGCAACACATGAATAATCTCTAGAGGCCCTGGACGACAAAAACTCTCAATGAGTCACTGCCAAAAACAATTTAGCAATTCAGTGTTTTTTTTTGATGCGGTTAAGTTGCATGTCTCGCTGACGCTGCTTGTTCCCATTTCACAAGGAATTCCTTCACACCGAGGGCTTAATGCTGGTATGTCAGCTGAGGCGGAGGCTGAGTTTCAATCAAAACAAACAGTGGCAAACACACAAAGATCTTCTAATGCTTTCATTTTCTCCTTAGACTTGTACCGGAATAACTTGAATATTTACCTCTAGTCACACAGTGGTGTTGTCTCACTTAAGGCTGCGTTTTGAAGGAAGCTTTTCTGAAATGGCTTCAAGGCGCTTTGGCCAAACTCACATTTAAAGGCCAAATATCTACACAAGAACGTGGCCTCATTCCATTGGCCTCAGGGTTTCAACAAGCATGCAAATACAAAGCAAGCTCAGTGTCACTATGCAAAGTTTGACGGGTGTGTTCGGCTCGGCGGAATGTGGCTTCTGTTTCCAAGGAACTTTAACAAAAAGGTATCTAAGCAAACAGTGGCTGTCAGAGACCGAAGGCCTGGAGGAGAGAGACAGAGAGACCGAAGGCCTGGAGGAGAGAGACAGCTCTGCTGCTGAAGGAGCTCCTCATCCTCCTCCTCCTCCCTCCGGAGCTCCGTCTGCAGGTCCAAGGCTACAGTGAGGATCCGGATCTGGGACCGTCCCTGGTGGACTGGTCGCTCCTGAAGGCCCAATGCAGCTAAAGGAGCTTCTGGTGAACCTTGGTGATGTCATCTGTTGATGGCACTGATGGTGTCATTAAAAAAAGCTATGTAGAAACAGACCACCTTCTTACTGATGGTGTTGTTTACTTCTTTATAGAGTCCTGATATTAAGTTCTAGTAGCTTTCCACAAGGTTAATTAAGCTAAACTGTGGAATATATAATCCTCTATTCAGCATGTTAGCCTGAAACATTTGCTCATCTGCAATAAACAAAGAGTGGCACAGAGCCTGAGCAGAGGATGTGACAATGAATAAATGAGCCTGTGTACCACATTTCATGGCATCCATCTGGATGTCGTTGAGATGATTCAGACTAAATCATCTCATCATCATATTACAAAAATCCCGTGTAAAAACAGGTTGTTGGGCATTAGCTTGATGTGTGCAGGGTACAAACCCTTTGTCTGACCTTTATTCTCTGGAAGTGATCCAACAATCACAATGTCACTTGTTGTCACAACAGAACTGAAGAGGACACAAAACTCGTCGTGTAAGAGATCGTAGAATTGTTGCTTTGACAAACATTTTACAAAAATAACTCCAAATGTGAACGTTAACCCCGTGTGCAGCGTTTCCTCGACTTCGGGGCGTTCGAGGCTCTGCTGAGTCGTGTAAGTGAATATCTGAACCACAGGATGGCAGCACGCTGATGGAGTTCACTGAAGGGAGCTCGCGGCTCCGGAGTCTGTGCAACCACGTCTACAAACAGTTGAATGTACTTTATATTTAATACTTGAAAATGAAGAGAAATTTTGCTAATTAATATAGACATTTTATGTTTGACAGATCTTAAGAAAGAAAACATTAAATCAAATGTCTTCCTGCGTGCATTGTGTGTTATAATAATAATAATAATTATTATTATTATTATATCACATGTGATTTTAGATGCAAAACACTGTGAGTGGTTCACCTGGATGATAACCGACACTTACACAGACTGGAAATACAGATGAGCAACCATCTCAGCATCCTCAGAAAGGAGGAGCTGTGGGTTCAAGATGTGGGTGAATGGAGCCTCCGTCCACGTCCAGATGATGGTCCACGAGGCTCGGCTGAATAAGAAGTGTCGGTTCATCTGAAGGGATCCTCATTGCAGAACAATGTCAGCTGCTGAAAACTGGGTCACAACCCAGAAATTAGAAGCCGATATAACTGAACAGGAGGGAGAGGGAGGTGTGAACCGGCTGGAAGCAAACCACAGAAGAGAGAGGAGGAATCAGGAGAGAGTGAGGCGGAGCATGAGCACCAAATGAGGGCTGAAGGACAGAAGTGTTAAACGAGTTTTCAGAGCAACAGATTACATGAAACAAAGCAGAAACAAAGAGGAAGGTGTGAGAAGCTTGCACTCATGTTCCATGGAACTGGCAGACCATGACGGAGGCACAGTGGTGATGACTGAAGTGTTGCAAGGGAGGACAGCTTAGTAACCAAGGGGAGGGAGAGATGAGGAGGAGGAGGAGGAGGAGGAGCATCACAGCTCCTCATTGGCATCATACGAGCGAGAGATGGATCTGCGTCGCTGTTGGCCGCCTTGCACTGTGTGGGTGTTTGTTCACACACTGCCTGAGTGAGCAAGGAGGATTGTGGGTAAGCCTGAGGGGATGACGGATTTTTTAATTTGAACACTGTCCCAAAAGGAAAAACTCTTTTTTCTGTTTATCTATCCCCCCCGGGTCGATTCTGGTGAAACCAGATGAAATCATGAAGGTTCACCAGAACCTCCTTCAGCTCAGCTTAAACTCCAGTAGAGACAAGTCCACCGTGGACAGACCCAGATCTTCCAGTAGAGACAAGTCCACCGTGGACAGACCCAGATCTTCCAGTAGAGACCAGTCCACCGTGGACAGACCCAGATCTTCCAGTAGAGACCAGTCCACCGTGGACAGACCCAGATCTTCCAGTAGAGACCAGTCCACCGTGGACAGACCCAGATCTTCCAGTAGAGACCAGTCCACCGTGGACAGACCCAGATCTTCCAGTAGAGCACTTGATGAGGGCTCTCTAATTGGTTACAACTTCAAAGGGGAAAACACTCTTGAGTAAATTGTAAATTCATCAACATGCTCCGTAAAGAAAAACCTCCTCACGATTCTGCCAAATCAAGTGCGTAGGCATAATTTGTAAATGAAACCAGGTCCATTTTCACAACTATGAAGGCGCTAATGTTGAGCGTTTCAGTGAGGAAGAGAGAGAAAGATCTGGAGATGGAGAAGTGAGAGAGTGTGGAAGACGGGGGGGGGAGATGAGTAGGAGGAGAAGGAAATGTGTTGACTCAGTCTGCATCCCTGCCACTTTTTTTTCTTCTGGCGTTAGTATGTGCTACTGATAGTAGCCTCATTGTTTAATACAAAACTGCTCACTGCTCTATTACTACTCATATGTCGACAGCAGTAGGAGCCGTGCATTTGATTTGTTGTTCCACTCCGTGGTACTCGGTACAGGCCCGAGGGAGTTTCAGATCGTACCAGTTGTACCAACATGTTGCTATGTGTTTTAGCGCCCTTACTGGAAGCCATGCACACAGACTATGGATGGTGCATGTGGATATTGATCTTCTGAGCACTCTGCTCCGTTGTCCCGTCGAGGGGTAACACAAGAGGGAGCGTAGTAAACATTCCTGCATGGGGATGTTAGCGTTGAGCTCCAGACAACACAGGTTTATTGGTATAGCACGTTTCAATGCAGTCCTTAGCAGAATAATATAATACAAATTAAACAACATGAAATATATACATCAGAATAAAACGAATGAAAGGACCCGTATAAACAGAGTGAAATCCAGGAGGACGTGTCCAAATGGAGTCTGAGGAACACCATCTGCTTTCTCCACATCACCTAGAAACGCAACAAGAACACAGAGGAGAAATATCAAGGACATCAATAATACAAACACACACACACACACACACACACACACACACACAAACAGACCACCTGCATCCTTGGCACCACCTTAGGTCAGAGAAGCTGAGCTGATGAGGTGGAGTTAAGAAGTTACAGACTACTGATTGGTCAGAGGGAATAATTACCAGCGTGACACAAGATGGTCTGCATGCATCTCCTGCTATAAGAGCCCTGTCAATCACTGTGTAGCCCCGCCCTAAAAAACACACATGGTCTGTTTGATTCTAAATGGACCATAATTCACTGAAGTCACATCATGCAGTATTGAAAAATACTTGAAACTAGAGATTGAGACCATAATGCATGTTTATAATGTTTACTGAGGGAATAAATCAAGAGAGAAGTAGAGTAATTTTCTCATAGACTTCTACGGGACCAGAGGAGTCGCCCCCTGCTGGACAATAGAGAGAATGCAGCTTTAACACCTTTGAAGCTTTGGCTTCCCTCTTCAGAGGTTGAGGACTGGTTGTAACGTGAACTTTGTATTGTTTTCAACTCCCTGGTGATTTGCTCCGTTCCACCTGACGCCTCCTCTTCACACTGACAAAGATCTATCTCCTTTCTGCTGAATATGTTCTTTTCTTCTTTTCCATTAAATGAAATACTTAAGTGTAAAGGACCAAAGAAAAATCTCTTTCCTATACTGTGCAGAGCAGAGGTTTATTTCCCCACACACACCACCCTCTTGAGCGCCCGAGGGCAGATGTATTATGAATCAATACTCATTCATTTATGATCTGAGTGGAAGCCAATGTTCCTGCAATGACGTCACAGGCGACCACAGACGTTTCTGATTCCACTTTTCATAAATTCTGCAGGTTTGATGACATGGTTTGGAGTATTTGAAGTGAAAATAGAAGTGTACTTTTATTTCTCTATCTCTCTATCCTCCCTCTGGTCACATGGTCAGCACATGTGATCAATGTGGAGATGTGGGGAGTTATAAAGTCGAGAGATCGCTGTTTTTTGGAGTCGGATTCCATCTTTATTCTTCCTCGTACATGATTATGTGGACGAGCAAACGGGAACAAGAGTTCGAGAGAACATGCAGCCACCTGCAACACATTGGATGAAAGGATTCTATTGTTTGACTTTTCTATGGAAAATAGAAAATGATTGATGTCATAATCACTGTAACTCTACGTCTTGTCCACTGGAGAAGCCCCGAATTGTTGAAGTAAGGTGGCAGGAGGACAATGAGCCAAAGAGACAAAGAGGAGTCTGGCTGCCTCTGGAGTGCTCCTGGTGGTGATAAGCCGCTACTGCAACAACATCCATCCATCCCTCTCTCTCTCTCTCTCTCCCCCCATCTCTCTGCGTCCCGCCCCCTTCTCCTCCTCGATGATGCCCGAGACAGACCGACCAACCTGCACGTTGTAGCCAGGCTCCCCAGATGTTCCGCTCCACCCAAATGAGTCTGCGCAATGGCCGCTGAACCAATAGCGCGTCCGCGCTGGCGCACCGGGAGATAGCGGGAGACAAAAGAGAGGAGGAGGGAGGAGGAGAGGGAGGGAGGAGAGGAGAAGACGGGATGAGGCGCGACCACACGGACTTTTTCCTCCGGTAAACAACCAGGACCCGGAGCCTGGCAATCTTTTCTGAGTAGTGGGCGGGGGGCGGGGGGGGGATTTTAGGGGCCACAGCCATGGCGACGGGAGGAGGAGAAGGAGGAGTAAGGCGGAGGAGGAGAGCCGGGCTCCCGGGAGTCTGCTGGAAAACCTGCTACTTCCCCATCCTGTTCTGGGTGGTGTCCGTCTGCGGGGAGGAGAAGACGCTGATCGTGGAGGTAGGCCCCCCCCCGCACCATGGCTCCACACGCTTCTCCTCGGGATGTTTATTTCTTAGTAACGCACACTTGCATGTTCGCTCCTGTTCCGGACGACCAACATGGGGGGGTCGTGTGGTCCAGTGTTATTCATAATAGTTTACACTATTAATCCGCTGTTGCTCAGCGTTAAAATAAGATAATCTCATATCGTTCATAAACATGCCTGCAGAGAGCTTCAGAGGTAACCCGCTCCTCTGCTCCACCTTCCAAATATAGCCCTTCTCCATAATTCATGGACGTGGCAGTGGGTCGGAAGAGATGAAGGAGAAGAAGAGATGGGAAGCGGCAGCAGACAGATGTGTGTGCAGACAGATGTGTGTGCACGTGGAGTTCTTTGTTGACAGGTTCCTGATGAAGATGCCGTCGTCTTCTTTGGCTCAATGGGATTGATCCCCTTTCTTCCACACATTGGGTTCGCTATCAAAGTGCTTGTTGCCGTGGGAGACGAGGTGTTTTGTGTTGTTTGGAGGGATGTTTGGTGTTGCTTGTGACTCTTGACAGACAAAGGAAGCTGCGCCTGTGGCGGCCGCGCAAAGAAGGGAGATGTTTCTTTCCTTTACTGAAGCTCCATGCAAACGTGAAACCCTTCATGTGCATAGAGGTGGGTTCATCTCGTAGATTGATTTCTTGTTTGATCGCGGGAAAGGTCTCCAAAGCCCCAACCGAGGTGACGTCTTTTGTCCAAGCACCAGTTCATGTCACACAACACAAAGAAAACCAGCAAAGGTTGCAGATGCTGACGCGGGGAGGAGCTCTACAGGCAAAAGGAGCTAAACGCGTAATCCATCCTCAAAGTGTTCGGCGAATTAATCCACATTTCTTCCGGGAGTTTCCTCCATTAATTTTGGATGCAAAGTGGAATCGAGATGTGTCTTTTTTCGTTAGGGACGGCATAAAAGTAGTTATTGTTTCCGTCGAGGCTACACAAATGACATCATGTGACACATCAGATCCTCTCAGCCTGTAAATAGTTGAATACATTTGTGTCTGAGGTCAACATTTTATTGAGTTTACTCTCAGTGAAGTGCATTTGAGTTTAAGTAACATCAACAGGCTAACATGCTCATTATTCGTGGATGTCAGCCTGCACATGTTAGCTGTAAACACTGAACGTTTCATGAACCAAATATTATGGCGAAGCCTTGTCGAATCTTTTTTCCGCTTCTTGAACAACTCGGTCTGAAGGAATTACCCACAGTGCTTACCTTTGTGAGGTTAAACATGTAGCAACAACGTGGAGCAAGACTTACTAAAAACAATGCCCTGTTATTGGGAGATGTCCCTCAGGAGAGGAGGAAACGACGTGGATGTTTGTAAGGCACAAGAAGTCAAGGTTGTCATTGTCATTTGAACCCCAACCACCACCTTCTCCTCAACCTATCCCAAACCTGTCCATGAGGCAACGAAGGTTAGGGACGCTAAAGTATTGAAGCTGCATCCTCTGTAGTGACCACCAGGGGGCGACTCCTCTGTTCCCATAGAAGTCCATGAGGAAATGACTCTACTTCTCTGTTGATTTTTTAATAGTCTCAATGTCTAGTTTCGAGTGTTCTTGAACACAGCATGATGTTCATTTTGTAAATTTATTTCATTTAGAGTCAAACGAACCATAACGCAGGAGATGCTTTAGGGCGAGGCAACATGGTGATTGACAGGCAACAGCAACAGTTTGTTTTCTTGCATAATGACTCGTCAATTATATCTGTCTTATAGAGCAGCTCATCTTCACCATAACTCCCTGCCCCGTGGCCGCCAAATGTCTGACCGAGTTTCCTTCGGCTCAGCTCGTGTCTGAGTGTCTGTGATCACCGATGGAAGGTGAGAGAGAAACACAGAGAGAGAGAGGGAGAGAGAGAGAGAGGGGTCTTCGTCAGTCTCACTGGTCCTTTGTCCACAGATGTGAGGATGTGCTGATGTGTTTCGGGTTTTCGGCTCTCTGGATCAAACCCTGGTTTGGTGCACATTGTCTCTTTTGTTCTACAGACGTTTAATCCTCCTTCAGGTTGTGTTGTGAAGGGTGTCGTGCAAATTAAACTGTTATTATGATCACAATGGTCGTGGAGGTCCTGATGATTTGGAATGATCGATTGTTGATGAGAAGACGTGTTAATTGATCACAGTGTTTCCATGGATTATTTCTTTTGTCTTTTTCCTCCTCTTTTCTTTCTCTCGGTTTGGTACAGAGGATTTTTCCAGACTGTACTGAACATTACAGTGAATGTTAGGCCATTTACTCCCAAAGGCTTTAAATAAAAGATAAAAGCCTGAGAGCTTTGTGGGGCCAGCGAACTGATTCCGGTACCTGATCTTGTGTGTGCCGATCCAATAATGGCGTGTATAACAATGACAACCAAAACATGTCATAATTACCTCTCTAATATCTATTTTGAAAGCAATTTCTAACTGGAAAAATGAACTTTTAAAAGATCACAATTGAACACTTTATAATTTACCTTTTGTATAATACCCATTTTTACTGACTGTCAAGTCAGCCTGAGTCAAGGTAGATTGTAGCTGTTAGCTTTTGTTCATTAGCCGAGCTAACAGCTAGCATGAACTAGCTCTCTGCAACACAGCAATACAGAACCGCTAAGTCAACTCAAATTTATTTCTTCACTGTTTTTAATCGACGTATTCTTATAAAACTCTTCTTTCAATAACATCCAGCTCATTTTTGTTTTTGTCCTTTTTGGGATTGTGTTGATTCAAATCTGATCTATAACAGCGTGTTCATCTCCTTTAACTACGAAATTGCTGGATGAAAACCGGCACTGAAGGTCCAGAGTAAAAAGGCCTTAAGGCCCTCTGATGACATCATCACTCCTCTCTCTTGTTGTAGCTTAGCATATTAGCATCCGAGGAGCGTTGTCCATCCAGAGAGTGGAGTACTCCACCTGTAACTTGATGGAGACGCTCTGATCTGTTCTACCACGCCTCCACCTCAGACCGTGTGTGTTGGAGTGTGCACAGCGTAGGCGGTGTTACTGGAACCCACAAGGACTTCATACTCACTTTTCATTTTGCCAGCTCGGAACGCTTTGGCCTTTTAATCAACAGTCTTGTTGTTTTTCTCTCTCTGTCTTTGTGCTGTTTGTTTTTGTGACGATCAGTTTGAAGTACTTAGAAGCCGGGATGTGACTTATCAGTACTTATCTTAAATAATTCAATATGCCTCAGACAGCCTCCTGATATGCATCGCTCTCCTCCGGGAGTCGGATTAACTTCTGTGTCCTTCATCTAGTCAACTGCCGTTGGTTGTTTGCACGAAAATAAGCACAAGAAATCCTTCAGGCATGATTTAAGAATTAAAGCTGTGTGGCCGAATGCACAAACCTCACCTTACTGAACTCCATGAACAAACACAAATCCCATCTAATAAACACAAGCAAACATCCCTGACTGGGGAACAGAGCATCACTGCCACTTGTTCTGGTTAATATTTACAAAATTAGTTTGTTATATTGTTTATTCTTTTATTGTTTCCGCTCACACTTTTTTTTACCAAAAACATCCCTGTGAAAGAAAGCATCCAACCAGAGTTTACCAGAGCTAACATGAGCTAACCAGGGCATCCCAGAGCTAACCAAGGCTAACCAGAGCCAATCAGCTAACATGAGCTAACCAGGGCCTACCAGAGCTAAACAGAGCCAACCAGTGCTAACATAAGCTAACCAGAGTTAACATGAGCTAACCGGGGCCTACCAGAGCTAACCAAGGCTAACCAGAGCTAACCAGGGCCCAACGGAGCTAATCGAGGCTAACATTACATTATCTGTCATTTAGCTGACACTTTTATCCAAAGCGACTTACAATAAGTGCATTTCAACCATAAGAATACAAGCTCAAAAGAAAGTGCAATTTCATTAAATAAGCCGATCTACAACTTGCTCCAGAGCATTTACTCCCCTTTATGCTAATTTCTTTCTTTCCCTTGTCGGTTGCGCTGCTTCAGTTTATCATTAAATATGTCATGTAAGTGGTATTTGGGTTCTATTAGCCCAAATAATCCATATATACACAAGAAACAAAACACATACGCTTATAAACCTTTACTCATAGATTTAAGCTTTGCGCCTTAATGCACCTTTCTTTCTGTGTCCATTTCATTACACACTATTTTATTAATTTCGTTATTTGTTACCGACATCTGGTGAAAATTTCATGTCAACAACACCTTTACAAATATACATGTATTTACTGATAAAAATCGTGTTGTGTTGACTGCTTATTTCTCTCCCTGCTGTGTACGTATATGTGTCGAGCTCTGGGGTCATGTGATCAATTATGAATATGAATAAGTGGTAGTTGTTGTCAGCGGAACCAGATGACTCCCCCCGCCTCCCCCTCTCATCACCCATCTGTTGAGAAAGCTGTCGGCTGCCTCTTGGATCCGAGCTACGCCCCTTGGTGGCGCTGTAGCGCTCGGTCACCTGTCGGTCACCTGTCGGTCAAACTGGGCGATGATGTCCTGATGATGCGTGTCAGTAGATATAGTCCATTCATGTTTCATCTGAAGCTTCAGACTTCTGTCCTTCAGGCCTTCAGTGACTTCACTGTTGCTTAGTAACCGTGAGGACGCGGATTGGCAAATACGATTAAGATGAGTAATAGCCAGTTGCTAAGTAATCAGCAAAAAAACAACTTTTTGAGAAAGGACCCGAAAAAGACTCAAAAGTTTCAAGGAGTTTACAGTGACTAACATTTTACTGTGACTAAATGCGTCAATCACAACGAATCAGCAGAATAAAATGATTTAAGTTCCCCAAAGTGACGTCTTCAATTGTGGTTTTCTCTCCATCCACAGGCCAAAATCCAGAGATTAATTTTACAATTTTATAAAAGCAGACAAAGACGTGGTGGCAGAAAGCCATTTAACACGAGTGCTGCATTTAGTCAACGTCTCCTTCATTCAAGTTTCTCCTCATCCCATGTCTGTTTTCAAAATAAAGTCCAGCAACCATTTGGGCTTGTGCAGTTCTTTCAAAATAAAACTCCCATCTTCACAAGAAACAACTCTTTAAGTTCCAGGTCAAATGTACTTGACTATATTTGAGAGAAGCTCTTTTTTGGGATATTAAAGAGGGATAGATTATATTTATATATGTACTATATATACATATATATACATCAACAAATTATGCTTCTACAATCGTTTGTGTTCATCCTCAGATAAACAAACTGCCGGGTGGAGGCGTGACCTCGCTCCGCCTCCTTCGTCCCTGAGTTTCCGTCGCCATGGTTACACCCTCGGCGGGAGGCCGGTACTCGACAATAAAGCCAAAGTGCTGCTGCTCCACAAAGAACTTCTATACCAAATGAATACAAAATAGAGTTTCTGCTTATTTTTCTTCTTCAGAGTTTTTAAATACACATTTTGATCAGATTAAAGATTGTTATTTGAGATCACTATTTGAAGTTAAAAAAATCGTCTAAAAAGCAGCGTTTTGTGCGTCTCTAGACCAAGGTTCACTTCCTGTTTGTGTCTCGCTTGTCCCTGATTTGTCACTCACGTGTCACATGGTCCCTCCTCAGGAAGCAAGCGTGCTGTGAGTCACAAGCGGTGGGAGAGTCACAAATGTTTTATTGAACATGTTCAAATGTGGAGGTTCTATTTCTGCCAGTCGTGCTGCTGCACTCACCTTATGTAATGTGTGTGTGTGTGTGTGTGTGTGTGCGAGTGTGTGTCGGAGCTTTGATGGCACTGTAGTACTTCTTGTGCAGCTGGTAAATTATTTAATTCAAGCGGCTTCTTCTGAGCCAGCAGCAGCTGGGCCACTAGTGTGCAGAGTGCACACGCACACACACCAACACACAAGCACACAGAGACACACACACACATCACAATATGGCACAGTAAGCGGTGCAAGGATGAAAACACACACACATTTGCTGAGATGCTGAATATAGACACACACACACACATCAATAAAAAAAAGTACTTTTTGTTCGAAATATAGAAGAGCTTTGATGTCTGAATTCTGAATAAAAAGGTGTAATTATTGTGCCTTGGTAAAATTGCTGCTGATATTTCTTTTGCTGTTTTTTTTTTCAATCTCATTTTCTCATTATTGTGGTTCTGGATTGAACAAAAGTCAATTTCCAGGAATCAGACGGACATGCTGTCATCGCCGAGCACTCTAATTGGATTGTGAGCGGCTCGATGGCATTTTAGGACCAAAGGCCTTCAAGCGAGCTACCAGTGGACTTAGCTCCTTCCACGGAGAAGTTTTTTCCAGGTAGCTGCCCGGAAGGGATTCAGGTTCACCGTCCAACCCCAGCGCAGCAATCACAACACTTTTATTCCCAGCGTCACTCCTTCTCCCAAATGATGACCTAATATCTTGAAATGAAACAACCCAGAGATTTATTTCCTCACATGAGGAAGGGAATATATTTCAGGTATATTATGATATCGCATCCGTCACGGTCGCCAGGCAGACGATGGTGTTGAGCTGAGACTTATTGCTCTGAAATATTAATGACCTACTGTGGAGAAGGGCTGAGCCCCCCTTTCCTGTCGTTCCCCCCTCGCTATCTATCTCTTTACTCCCCTTCTTTCTACTTCCTATCTTCCTTTCTTCCTTTCTTCCCTCTCTCTCTCTCTCTCTCTCTTGGTTGTGTTATTGGATTGGGTTATGTCATATTAAAGAGACAGGTGCTCTGAAAAGTAAAAAATACCACATTTAATAGAATCTTCAGTGGAAACTTGTGGATTGATATTCGATCGGGCTATTAAAATGTTCTGTACAATTCAGCTCTCTCCTGAGTTTCTCTCTGATATATATATTCCATAAATAAGTCCACCCTCCCTCTCTGCCGACGGGAAGAAACTGTGTGTGTGGCGGGAGGTCTCGGCCCTGATGGACCTCAGCCTCCTGCCGGATGGAAGGATGGAAATTCTTAGTTCTTGATATTCAAAAAGCTTCAGTCTACAGGAGAAATAGTCCCATGTATTTGTTATTGAACACTTTCTGTTCTGTTGAAGTTGGTGGTCATTAAACAGAATTTTTAAAACACGACCTTGATCACAACCTTCTTTTGTTTATTCCCCCCCCCCCCCCCCTCTGTCAGACGTGGCTGAAGAACTACGGCTACCTGCTGCCTAACGACCTCCGCACCTCCGACCTGCGGCAGGAGAAGGCCATGCAGTCGGCCGTGGCCGCCATGCAGCGCTTCTACGGCATACCGGTGACGGGGGTCCTGGACGAGACCACAATAGAGTGAGTGAAGCACTTACAGGGGCACGTGCATGCTAACGTTCCTTCAACGCGCATAAGCAAGGCTTATTTAATGAAATTTCACTTTCTTGTTTCTTGTTTTTTTTTGAGTTTGTATACTTATGGTTGAAATGCACTTATTGTAAGTAGCTTTGGATAAAAGCTAAATGATATGTAATGTAATATAAAGTAAAAGTAGCATCTTCATGCTAACGGTGCACCTGCATCCTAAAGGAGCATATTTATGCTTAAAGGAATGATTTTTCGGAGGCTATTCGCATTCAAAGAGACAAATGAGACAATTTGTAAACAGATGTTTTTGATTTGAGATTACTTAAAATTAAAAAATTGAGATTTTCTCATTCAACCAATGTGTGAGGAAGGGACACAAATGATCTTTTAAGAGCCTTCACATGTAGCCAAAATAACCTGTTCCAGATCCGGCTTGAGCTCGGCGCGGCGGATGAAACACGTCGGGCCGAGACTCGGGATGAATGACACTCTAGAATCAGGTCGAATACACTGGCCCGAGTCCGGCGTACGGCCCTGCCGTCACTCGGCCATAATCTAGAAAAAAACTGGGCCGACTGGTTTGCCGACTGGGATCCGGCTGAGAACCACAAACCCCTCAATAATGTAACAAGCATCGTTCTCTTGATCTGCAACCGTCATCTGGAAGAAAACGGTTTTATGGTAGTTAGCATCAGCTGATGTGTCCCCTCCTGTGTGCTGAGGCCTGCTTGTTGTGTGCAGGTGGATGAGGAGGCCTCGCTGTGGCGTCCCCGACCATCCTCACAGCAGCCGGCGGCAGAGGAACAAACGCTACGCTCTGACGGGGCAGAAGTGGAGGGACAAAAAGATTTCCTACAGGTTTTTATCCCTCTAGTTTCTCCCCCACTCTGGACCTCCCTGTCCCACAGGACCCTGCATGCATCGCTGCATTACTTCCTCCCACTCGTGTCTAACGTAAATTACAGCGCTCCCGTGAGACATTGAAGGCGTGGCGAGCTTTGTCTGCGCTGCACTCTCCAGCATCACATGACACCCGAGTGAGATCACTTTCCTATCGGGTTCCCGTCAGAAGCTCCTCCTCGTGCCTTGCCTGCTATCGGCTGTCAGTAACTTAATCATTCAGCCCCGGGAACTATCTCTTTTGATGTTTCCTTAAGAGGGGGGGGTAATGCTGCATGGATGACATCATTTACATTCAGATCACGCTGTAACCTCCTGTTCTAGAGAGTGATGTCTCTGCTGAAGTTCAAGCTGCATTCTCTGTAGCGACCACCAGGGGGTGACTCCTCCGGTCCTATAGCACAGGGTCCCCAACTTTTTGGCCTCACGGACCGTTTTCATGTTGGACAATATTTTGTCTCACAAGACGACAAAATAACCGGCCGAGAGAGGGGAGGGGGGGGTGGGTTGCAATTGTTGCAGACGGATCGACCGATGCCGAGTGTGCGCAGTGAGGAGTGGATGAATTATAAACGAGAAAAAGAAATATGTCGAGAAGGACGAGAGCACGCAATTAGGAGACCATCCGGTCCCTTTTCAAAATAAACCATTTTTCAGAGAAAATAAAGTTAAATAACACATTTACACTTTGACTTCACTTTAAAGAGCCAAAGGATGCTGCCTGGCTCAAAGTGAAATATCTAAACCTAAATACGTAATAGCCTTATTACCAAACACCACTGCAGAACTCCACCCTGCAGCACAATACCCTCCGTCTCTTTAAGCCGACGCACACACGCTTTCGGCTTCGTCTTGTCGCGTCCCGGTCTCCAAGAAGAAGAGAGATGACAAGTTCTTTCAGCTTCCCACGAAGGTAAATCCTACGTGTTATGACTGGAAGGACCCGGAGGCTTTTCGGAGTTCTGAAGGCTCCATTCACACACTCCAGGTTTCCTTCACTCCTTTCATTCTCTGCAGCACACGTTGTTATTTAAATGTCGTGTATGGCTGCCGTCTCTGCACATGCAACTGAAGTGCTAGACAAGTGTGCGTGCATGTGTGTGTGTGTGTGTGTGTGTGAGTGAGACAGAATACCATCTGTGTGTTTTGGCCACAGGTCATTTGGCCAGCTTCACCGCCGAAACGTTCCACACCGTTTACCCAAATCAGACTATGCAACCTAGCTGTCTGACACACACACACACACACACACACACACAAAGCACTGGGGTTCAGGTGGAGTAATAAATGCACTTTTAAAGGGATTATCATGCAGACAGAATGTGACTCAGGGGGGTTTGCAGATTAACTTTTAGGACTGCACAGTTTTTGTAATTTTTTGCTTCCAACTATTGGATACAAGTTTTGAAAAAAATAATCTATTGGTCACATGGCTTTCGGACTTCAGTAACAGCACTGATTTGGTCATCTTCACCCAAACTATAATATTTTTCCAAACCTAGAAAGAGATTATAGTTTATAGTCTATGATAAAATGATCACAGACTTCGATGGGACCAGATGAGTCGCCCCCTAGTGGTGAATTCCCCTAAAGAACCAGAGTTTCCCTCCTCTTGTTTACACTCAATCTGCATCATTATCCTATCTTTTCCTTCCTCTCTCTCTCTCTCTCTCTCTCTCTCTCTCTCTCTGGCTCGGGGTGTAGAGGTTTAAAAAGCTGAGGTTATAAAACATGTAATCATAAAGCTTCCTCTCTCTCTCATAGGAGGCCCGTTTCCTTTCCTGCCTTTACTAATGACTAACGAGTTTTTGAGTGGGTGTATAAACACAACTATCCGCAGAAAGCTGTGGCACTTTGTTCCAGACTAATGTCCCAACAACATTCGTTATCCCCAGAAGATGAATCCCAAAGACTTTTGTGGATCCTCTAACTTTGTCGATGCTTCTTTGAGATCCAACCCGGCTCATCGCTGCATCGCGGTCCTGTGGGAGGTCGGGTGGACTTCTAACGCTCTGTTTCTGTCGTGCTCCCCACAGCATATCGAACTTCACCCCCAAGGTGGGAGAGAAGGACACCCAGCGAGCCATCCAGCAGGCCTTCATGGTGTGGCAGGCGGTGACCCCGCTCTCCTTCCAGGTCAGAGGATTAATCCACTGAAGACGGTTACACCCATCTGGTACCAGAGTAGTACATGTGAATAAGTAATACGTCTTAGTCACATGGATGAATTTCATTCATGATCCTGACTTTACTTTTATTCATTCTTTTTAACTTGAGGAACACAAAAACAAACTTGCATCCCTGCACATGTAGATGCATTAAGATGAAAAACAATATTCAAAAAGAATGGAAGAACATGACAATTTTATGGAGGCTTCTTTTTAAATAATATTTGCAATGAAATTGTGATACACAGGAGGTGCCATACTCGGAGATCAAGAACGACGGCAAGGAGGCGGACATCATGATCTTCTTTGCCTCTGGTTTCCACGGCGACAGCTCCCCCTTCGACGGGGAGGGGGGGTTCCTGGCGCACGCCTACTTCCCCGGCGCCGGCATCGGAGGAGACACCCACTTTGACTCGGACGAGCCGTGGACGCTCGGCAACGCCAACCACGACGGTAGGGCGGGTCATGTGATGTCACATGTGGGGAGGATGTCTTGTGGACACGTCCGAATGAGAGAGACGGGTTCCATCACAGGGAATTTAAACATGGCCGAAGGAGCCAAAGCAGACGATAAGTCGTCTTCCTCCTCCTCCTCCTTCTCCACTACCACTTTAGTCCACAGGGGGCGCCAGAACCACCACACAAGGTGTTCCTCGTAGTAGCTTCAGTAGAACCATGGAGAGATATATCTCTTCGGACCAAAATTCTTCTGAAATTTTCAAAAGCGTCCCTCACGTTAAATCTGCATACAGGAAATCATGTAAATGTGCTGCATCCTTCTGCCGTTACCACGGTGACACTTCATTGTGGGACCGTTATTCATGCATTCACAGCATCTACATTTAAGACCTGTTTCTTTACTGTGAACTTTGAAGTTCAGTGAGGACATTGAACTAGCCCCCGTTGGGCTCAGGCCAAGCTCGCCCCCCCCCCCCCCCGGGTGCGTTTGATTCTGTGTTTTTTTTGTCTCTTCTCTCATGTGTCTGGACGGGGGGACGGGAGCACAGGGGGGGTTCTCTGCTCCCTGCCTTTTGCTGTGAAGTCATCGTTTTAAATGACTTTTCATCCCCTTCACCCCGCCCCTCCTCCCCCCGTCTCCAGGTAACGATCTGTTCCTGGTGGCGGTCCACGAGCTGGGCCACGCGCTGGGCTTGGAGCACTCCAACGATCCGAGCGCCATCATGGCGCCTTTCTACCAGTACATGGACACTCACAACTTCAAACTGCCTTTGGACGACCTGCAGGGCATCCAGAAGATCTACGGTGAGGTTCAGCCCCCCCCGGGGCAAATCTGAAGTCTGACCCATTTGAGTCTTTCATTTGAAACCTAAGAAGTATCACAGCTTAGATATTAGTCATGAATCAATATGAAGAAGTGAGCGAGTGAAGCAGGATGAAAATGTCTTTGTTCCACTTCAGAGAAGAAGAACTGAGTGAAATAACCATGACAGCTTCCTGCTGTAATAATGAAAACTCAAAGAACACGTTAAATATCTGAAAGATGAGCTTCAGCGTCTTCTCTGGATCATCAAAGGCTATGATCCAGAGGTGTCATTGGATTGATATTATAATTGTTATTATTATTATGAATCCAAAGGAATACCCACGGCCATGTTGGAGCCCACCCGCCCGCTGCCCACCTTACCTTCTCGGAGGACACACTCCACCTCGGAACGCAAGCACGACCGCCACGGCCGGCCGGCGCGCCCCCCCGCCGACCGCCCGGCGCTGCCCGGCAACGGCAAGCCCAACATCTGTGACGGCAACTTCAGCACCGTGGCCTTCTTCAGGAGGGAGATGTTCGTCTTCAAGGTGTGTGTGTGTGTGTGTGTGTGTGTGTGTGTTTTCTGTGTGTGTGAGGAACATCAAGAAAGAAAAATCCATTTTGATCCTTGATCTTTAAACTGAATGTTAGAAAAGGTCACCAGTTCGTCTCTCTCTCTGTCTCTCTGTGTCTGTCTTTCTGTCCCTCTGAATGTCTGCCTGTCTCTTGAGAGGGGGGACGGGGAGGTGGGGGGGAGGTGGTCGGGGGTCAAAGATGAGGAGGAACTTGATCTGCATTCTTCTTGTACCTGCTTTCCTTTCCCTCTGGGACCTCAAACTGAACCTCTGTGACGTTTCTGAGCGCTCTGATTGGCTGATTCCACGGATGACTTCATCCACTGGGCCCCTGTGAGGTCGAATGTCTGACGGGTTCTTTACCTGCAGGACCGGTGGTTCTGGCGCCTAAGGAACAACAAGGTGCAGGAGGGCTACCCCATGCAGATCGACCAGTTCTGGAAGGGCCTGCCGCCTCGCATCGACGCCGCCTACGAGAGGTCGGACGGAAGATTTGTCTTTTTCAAAGGTACGCGGAGAACCCGCCCCCCCCCCCCCACACACACACACTTAATAAATCACCCTTTAGTCTCATGGGTCCACACATGTATTTTTTCAAACTGGTTCACCAATTCACTTGATTTTATTTGTGATTTAAGTCCCATCATCTCAAAAGGCCAGACAGCGTCCCGCTCACAGGCCGAGCGACATTTAAGACATTTATACAAATATACAGTATGTGTAACACTTGCACATCTATCTAAACTTTTCATATTTTTGTATTCATATGCAAAAGATTCAGTTATGAATGTATAAGTGTTCAACAATATATATATATATCCTCAAAGCCTTGTGATGATAAAAGCACCTTTGCTTCTGCAGCAGTGATATGTGCAGCTCATTTATTGCCTTTGATGACTGGAGAGAAGCCGTTAGTGTTTTTCTCTGTGTGCTCCGTGTTTAAAGGAGTTCCTGTTGAGTCAGGCAGATTTCATTGCCCTGTAAAAGAGACATTATGTCATTTTTAATCTTCTTTTATGTTTTCCCACATCGATCCTCAGAACACCATATTACAAAATAGCAACGCTGCAGACGGGCTGTTTCAGCAGCTGCTCGCTTCTTCCTGCTTTGAAAAAGAACAATACGATTTATTTCTGACGGTTGTGTTGGTGTTTTGAAGAGTTCATTTCCCCTTCTGTTGTTTTGTCTCTCTGCCAGCTGGATACCTAAAAAAAAACACATTTTTGGCCGCTCTGGATGATCTGGATCCTGGATTTCCTTAAATAATCTAATCTATATATTAACCATGATTCAGAATCCTTAGGGCTGTTATTGCACCTTCAACAGATGCTAAATCCGATAACGTGTGTCCCATAATCGGCGTTGTGACTCGGCTCCCCCTCGCAGGCGACAAGTACTGGGTCTTCAAGGAGGTGACGGCGGAGCCGGGCTACCCCCTCGGCCTGGTGGAGCTGGGCAGCTGCCTGCCCAAGGACGGCATCGACACCGCGCTGCGCTGGGAGCCCGTGGGCAAGACCTACTTCTTCAAAGGGGACCAGTACTGGCGCTACAACGAGGAGAAGCACACGGCGGACCTCGGGTACCCCAAACCGATCAGCGTGTGGAAGGGAGTGCCGGACGCACCGCAGGGGGCCTTCATCAGCAGGGAGGGATGTGAGTGACGGGCTTCTAAAGATGACCAGCCCCAGCTTCGATGAATGAGGACATATATTTAAACATGTAGGACTGAGCGAGGCCAATCAGCGTGTAGCCCCGCCCTCAAGCATCCCCTGCTTTATGGTCTGTTTGACTGTAAATGGACTCTAATCTACTAAATGAGCATCATGCTGTATTGAAGGAGACTTGAAACTAGAGACCATATACTCATGTTTATAATGTTTACTGAGGGAATAAATCAGGAGAGAAGTAGAGTCATTTTCTCATACACTTCTTTAGGTCCAGAGGAGTCGCCCCCTGGTGGTCACTACAGCGAAAGCAGCTTTTACACAAGAAGTTTTGTGTTTTAAAGAACCCGAGGTTGTCCCCTGTTAAACAGAAACCAGAGGGAGGGGGGGGGGGCGTTAGGTTTAGATGAACCAAACCATCAACGCTTTAGAGCTGGTCCTTTAACAGTTCGATCCCCGGGTTTTATTAAATGAAATTACTGTGCAGCGTTCCAGAAGCTCAGGACTCATATTGTCCCGACCCGACTCCCTTGAGGGTCCATGGATGATTTGATTTTTCATCAGTATGTTCATTGCTGAAACACTTGACTCAACTCACTCATTTCTCATTTCTGTTCTCGGCCCCCCCTCCCCCCCTTTCATCCCCCCCAGACTACACCTACTTTTACAAGGGGAAGGAGTACTGGAAGTTCGACAACCAGAAGCTGACGGTGGAGCCTGGGTACCCCAAGTCCATCCTGCGTGACTGGATGGGCTGCGACCAGTCGGACATGGAGCGCTCCGGCAGCAAGGCGAACCGCGGGGACCGCCAGCTGCCCATCGACGACGTGGACATCATGGTGGCCATCAACGACGCGCCGACCACGGTCAACGCCATCGCCGTGGTGATCCCCTGCGTCCTGTCACTGTGCATCCTGGTCCTGGTCTACACCGTCTTTCAGTTCAAGAACAAAGGAGTGCAGCGGAGCGCCGTGACGCAGCACTACTACAAGTACCCCGTTCAGGAGTGGGTGTGACGGGCAACCCCTGATTCCAAGAGGTCCAAGTCGGCAGGTCGGAGGTGTTGGGGGTGGGGGGAAGGGGTGAGGTGGGGGGGGGGCAGCCTTCGCACCGTGAGCTCGCTCACGTTGGCTAAAGCCAAGACGTTGATAGCAAACGAAGCGGGGGAGAGTCCGCTTGTGGGCTTTCATTTTTCCGGTGCCGCGCGTTCACCCGTGTGCGTGTCTGGGGGCTCTGAGGGAGACTTCGAGCCACTCCGAGGGCTAGTTTAGTCTTTTGTCATGTGTTAGCGGGCCGCTGAAAGGGAAGTTTGACTCTTTGTTTAGGCCTGCTCCTCCAGTGATGATCGTGATGATTCTCTCATCGAAGCCGGGAGATCTCCAAGTTCTGACTCGACGTGAACATGCGGACTCCAAACGATGAGTCAGATTCAAAAAATAAAAATAAATAAAAAATTTGAAGATAAAATATAGGTAGAAAGGCCATAAGATAAATAGAACCAGTGATCTCGCCTTGGATGTCTGAATTTAATGAATTCATACTTTTATGAAGCTGTAAAAATGTTAACAGGACCTTTTTTTTTACTACACAGAACAGAAAGCATCTTCATCACCAGAAAATCTGCTCTTTGCCGCTTGGACTTCTAGGTTTTAGCAGAGGTGGAATAGCCGGTCATCAGCGTAGTGTGACACATAAATGGTTTGGATGAATGAAAGTTCATAATTCTTATCTTAGTTACAACAGAACATTTAAGCCCTTAGTTATCAAACTACTTCAGACTGAAAGGTCTTCACTGGAAAACATTAAAGTCAAAGCTATTGATATTTTTTGTGATTAAAGAAAATATTTAGCTGAGTGTAATTCTGGGATTATTTTTATTTAGATCACCATGTCCCATTTTGGCAACAAACTCAATTAAATATTGTTGCCAATTTATTTATATTTAGAAAACTGATGTTTATCATGGTAATTCATACTTGAGATGTCAAGGATTTCACACAAATTATTGCATTTCATCTGTCTACAAACATCTTCTTTTTTTAATAATGAAAAATATTATAGATCTTATTATAGTTCTTCATGTATTGTCTCTTCCTGCTATGGAAGTATTAGGACCAGGCATAAGAGCGTAAATGATTTCTTTATACCTTGTGCATTTAAAGAATAAAGAAGAATGTCTAAAATTAAGTTGAATTTTCAGAATTTACTCCAACGCCAATGTTTAATTTATCTCAAGAGTTTATTCTATATAATGATGTCTTCATTCTGGTACCTCAACTTTACTCTCAACATTTTTCATTCATCCTTGAGTTTTTTTTCTGATGAAATTTCATCTTCAGTCAAGTTTAGACTTTTTTCCTCAAAATGTTTCCCTTTGTTCTCTAATATTACTGCAACTCTAACTCCAAAAAGACATTTCTCTCGTTCTGCCCTCAGTACCAGTCTGTATCCGGTTCTGAACATGCATCTCTTAAATGTCACTCCAACACTTCTGCAGAATCCAGGATTGAGTCTTTAGGATATTTTGGAGAAGTTGAATGAATACGGCTCCTGAGCTGAGTCTTTATTCTCCTCTTTGTAGATGCACATTGATTTCATCAGGATTAAATATGTGTTTTTATTGTGTTTTAAGAGCTTGTCCACAGAGATTTGGACATCTTTGGTTCTGAACTCTTCTCAGAGGGCAGAGACCTGGAGACCCTTGGACACGACAGTTCTTGTGGACTGTTGAGTCTCTTTCAGTAGAACCAGGATGAATCGTGGCGGTCCAGATCCTCCCTTTGCTCACGAGGTCTCCGACCCGCAGGGATCGAATGTGTTCTTGCTGCTCCTGCGTGAGGTGACCACAGATCTGTTGTTCAGTGACAAACGTTTGGTCCTCAGGACGGACGATGGAACGTCCGTCTTCTTTTACCTTCTGGACCGGGCTGCTGGGAGGAAAGATGAATGTCTAGAACATAAAAACCTTTTTTTCTCAGCTTGAGAAAGAAAATACACAGAACTTTTTTAGTTTTTTTATTCATGTAATCATTACTTTCATGATAATAATTATTGATAATTCAAAAGAATAGCATGGCGTCAAAACCCTTTTTTTCTGCAAACAGTCCAAAGATATTTCATTTATGATCAGACAAAATAAAGTGGCAGCAAATAATCCCATTTGAGAGGCTCGAGGCAACGGATTTAATAAAATAGTCACATTTTCAACATAAATATTCAGTATGTGTTCACAATTGGATCGTTTTAAGCCAGTATTTTAAATGTGTAATTTCCATTTCGGAAAGAAACCTTTGAAGGAAGATGAAACATCTGAACTACTGCGAGCCTCCTGGAGGTGGAAACGTCCCTCGGAGCTGAGACGTCTCACTGGTTGCTCCCGCACGGTGCTGAAGACAACACACGGATCATTAATAACTCCAGTGTGACCATCGGGGTCTTTAGACCTCCATCATCTCCACTCACCATCCCAGGGATTAAGTGCCTTGCTCCGCGGCACTCCAGCGGTAGACGTTGAGGGAGAGAAGCTCCAGCTTTCTGGGGCCTTTAAAGCCGGCGACTCTCCGGTTGGTTGCTTGATTTTTTGTTTTTTTTATTTGTTTATTGGAAATGTTTAAGCTCCTGAATGACTCTTGATCTCGCGTCATCTTCATCAGGTTACAGTGTGTTTTTTTTATTAAAGGCTGTTGCAGTAGATACTTTTAACAAAAGGAGGGTGTTTCTGACACGTTTAAATTCTATTGTGTGCACAGACACCACCCTCCTCCACCCGTCTGGGGGGAAAACTGTGTATTTATTTACTGAGATTTACAGAATAGAATAGCAGTTTACAGCGGTAGAGTGTATCTCAGCAGATGTCTGTTTGTGAAAAAGGACAAAGGGGCCCTTGAAGAGAACATACTGTGGTGATTTGTCGTCGCTTATTCGTGCTACTTATGGAACACACATAAACACCTGTACTTCAGATGTTCATCCTCCGCTCGTCCCAATTGAAACTTGTTCATCCAACGGTTCTGGTCCTCCGGAGATCTGCCTCCTTTATGGTCATCGTGCAGCGGACCCGGGGACAAACTGCCACTCGGATTCGTCTCTGCGTCCAACCGGACGCCGGAACCGATCCTCGTCTTTCTCCGTCCACTCAGGAGATTAACGGAGGACCTTCTGTTTCCGGAATAAAGAAAATAAAAGCGCGCCTAAAAAAGAAGCCCCAGGGAGCTGCGGTCGGAGGCTCATTGTCACTTGGGGGGCGGGTTTGGACAACAGTGCGTTGCCTTTAAAGGTAGACTCAGTGATCACATGTCGCCACGGCTCAGAGGTCAAAGGTCACACTCTGAATGAGGTAAATTCAGCACCTTCAGTCCATCACCATCCTGCATAGAATTAGCCGAACTGCTTGTGTGTATTTTTGGAGCCTGAGAACAAACTCATTCACTCCTGATCCAACCTTTATTACACCATTTAGTTTGGTTGAATTAACCAAACTATTCAAATTACTTCAGCCTTCTTTTAAAGGGTATTCTAGACTACAGTTGCTTTGTAAAACCAAATCCCAAACTAATGATTGGGCTCAAGGCAGAGCTCACGTGTGAAGACGGTTTCATAAGATCTCAAGTTTCAGATAAAAGTTGACGTCTTCATCTCTGAGTCCGCAGTGTGGCTTCATGTGTCCCAGTCTTCTTTTAACTTGCCCGTTGTTGCCTTTAGTTTCTAGAGTTTCTCTTTTCTTAAGAAAATATGTATGTTATAAACGTTGGTGAATAAAAACATATCAAAGGTAGGCAGACTTTCTGGAGTAACAAGATGTATTGGTATTATTTGGATAATATCACAACTACTTCTACTACTACTACCACTTCTAGGGAGGGTTTAACAGATATAGCTTTAAGAGAGATACATTTGTTCACTTAGTGTTCTTATGAAGGTTTTCTGTAAATACCTTATTACTTTTGTTTGCTTTGGGTTTTTTGACTAAATGGGTTGATTATAAAATTGAAAAGAATCTGATGTTTGTTTACTTCTTAACACGCAGGTTGATGCACTCTTTAGTTTTTTAACTGAGCGCTTTCCTCTGCAGGCGGATTGCTGATATCAGCTCATGTAAATAAACACCAAGCTTTGGAAACGTTTTCATTTCTCTCTTATTTAACAGTTAGTCATCATCCTTTACACATAATTACCATTATTATGACAATGCTTATATTGGATAGGCATGTTTACGTTTAGGATTATTCCGTGTACACGTTTTGTTTCTAATGAGACAAAGTTTGATCATTTAAAATGGATTTTTTTCCTCTTTTGTTTGGTTTTACTGTGCCACGCAAATTATATTCCAATAACACCATGTTCTGTTAACGATGAAAAGTCAATAAAAGTGAAAACTTGGTTGTGTACCTTTGTTTGTACTGGTTTTAGAGGATGATTTGAACACTTCATGGTCATTGTTCCGTAGTCATTCTGTTTTTCTCTTTCCTGCAGCAACAGATCGAAACACCACAACATTGCTGGTTTTATTTATTTAGTGATTTTTAATACTTCCATTGATGATATTTATTTTCCCACTAGTTATTAACAAAATACGCCTCATTGTTTCTAACAATTTGTTTGATCAGAAAAGTGATTGACCACATGCAGTTTTCTTTTATTCCATATAATAAAACATGTACTTAAACTTAAAATAACACAATAAAGATGAAAAAAAGACTGAATCCAACCTGAGTTAAACATAGAAAACACACTCTTTGATATGAATGAACGTAGCTTTTGAAGCTGTTGATGAAGATTAATATATAAGATTATTGTATCCATGTAAGCTGCTTTCAACAAAAGTGTCATCAAAATGAAGATGTTTAAAAATAGAAACAAAAATAATATTTTCAAAAACATTTGTAAAACATCAAAATGAATGAATAAGTAAGATCATCATTCCCCTGGTTAATAAACAAGACAGGAGCAGCTCGAAAGGTTAAAAAGACAACATCATAAAACCATTTGTGATCTTCATCTCTATCTGCTCTGGTCCAAAGTCACACAGACCTTCAGTGGTGAGATCTTCAGTTCATCTACTGTGTAAATGTATGGAAACATCCTCTCAGTGAAGGTGTGTGTGATGGTGTGTATGTGTGTGTTAGTATCAGCATCAGAGAAACACAGCTTCCCTCCGTTCCAGTCCAGATGCACTCTGATCCTCTGAAGCTTCTTCTGCACTTTGAGAAAAGTGGCTGGACCTGATAGTAACCGTGCTGAGTATTTTCTGTCAAAGAACCCTATTCCAAATAATCCAGACTGTAAGTTTCCCTTCCTCTGGGCAGACTCTGCTGACACACCTACATACCAGCTTCTACTGTATCCTACTTCAACATCCCAGCTGTGAGTCCCTGAGTTAAATCCCTCAGAGCCCAGAACAGAGCTGTATTTATCAAACCTCTTTAAATTATCAGGAAGCTTCTGTCGCTCTCCTCCTCTCACACTGGTCAGATCTTCAGACAGGATGAGGTTTCGATAAGCAGTGTTTGGGTCCAGAACCACAGGAGTGTAGGAGACCATCTCCTTCATCTTGTTCCAGATGTTGAAGGTCAGGTTGCCCAGGTGTTTGGCCTGGTCTATCAGAGCTCCTGATGGCAGCTGGTGGTCCTCCAGCAGGGGGCGCTGCTGGACTCTTTCCACTGCAGCCTTGTAGTGGTTCAGGAAGGAGACATCTTCAGCTCTCAGCTGCTCCTCTGTGGCTCTGATGGTGTCTGAAAGAGCTGCTATCTCTCTGCTCAGAGCCTCCATCTTCTCCTCCATCATCTCAGTCTTCTGCTCCTCTTCCTCCCTCAGAGCCGAGATCCTGGCCTCCTCTTCCTCCTCTAGAAACTGGTGAAGCTTCTTGAACTGATCCTGAATCAGCCTCTCTGTGTCTCGGGCCTGGACCTTCATGTGTTCTGCAGTTTGATCAGACTCCACTTTAACTTGTTCAAGGACCTTTAACTTCTCCTTTAAGGCCTCCAGAGGTTCCTGAAGGTTCTGCTTGTGTTGTTCAGCAGCTTCATTGATGGGTCTGAATCTGTGGTCGGTGTGTTTCTCTGAATCTCTGCAGACGAGACACACCGGCTCCAGATGGTCCAGACAGAAGAGTTTGAGCTTCTCAGAGTGCAGACTGCAGAGAGTCTCTGAGGCTCTCTGGTCTCTCTCTACTATGAAGGACTCACACAGGTTCTTTAACACCAGGTTTAAAGATGGTTCTTCCTTTGAAGATCTTCTCCTACAAGCTGGACATTCCCGAGCTTGTTTCTCTCTCCACCAGCTCTTCAGACAGACTTTACAGAAGCTGTGGCTACATGACAGAACAACAGGATCCTTGAAGACATCCTGGCAGACAGGACAGCAGAGATCCTCCTCCAATCTCGAAGCCATTTGGTCCCAGAGTAAAGCTGAAGACACAGAAAGTACATCAGACGTGTTTCCCCTCCCTCCTCTACTTCACTGTTTCTACTTAAACTCACCTTCGGTGTGGAGTGTCAGTAGGTTGAAGCAGGACGCTGGTAGATTCTCTCTTTTCTCTCCTGTAGAACCAATTGGAGAAAGTTGGTTGGTTCTGAAGGTGAATGTGATCGTCTGTTTTCAGTCTGCGTCTCTCTCTTCAGCGACTACAGAGGAACTGATTCTGGTGATTCAGGAAAGGGAAGGAGCTTTGTCACAACGCTGAGAAATGTTGTTGGTTCTCAAATGTTACACTGAGGTGTGTCTCACCTGAAAGTACAGCATCAAGGTTGGACATGTAGTCTGACAGGTTCAGCAGGCTGCTACAGTAGTGTTCAAAGTTTGAATGCAGGTTAAAATAAGTGAAGAGGTTAAAATATAACTTAACAACAATAATAACAATATAACAAATCGAGTACATGGAATATCAAGTGAAAGAGCCAACAAGTGATGTGATCCAACTGCTGCTACTCCTTCATGCTTCAAGCCACAGAGACACAGTTTTATAAACTTGATTTAAAAGATGTTGACAGGACGGACCCAAAGGAACCGGTCCTGTCCGATTTATTCCATAAATCATATCAGAAGTTTTTGTTGTACTACTGTATTATTCATGTATGTCAAAAAGAACATGGTAGTTTTTTTGTTTCATTTCACCTCTGAGATCTCGTGACACAAAAGAGCCGCGGTGTCTATAACATTAAGAGCTCCACCTGCAGACTATAAATGAATTGGAGAGAGAGAAGGGGGGGAGAAGAAGAGATTCCTCCGTATCTCGAGAAATCCCGACGCGGAGCGGCCACTCCAGAGATCATTTACAAGGGAGGAGAGATCCCTCCGCGCGATGTACCGGGAGAGCTGCAACGTGTTTCCAGGTAGGAGCCGGATCCGGTTTCACTGTAGTGTTCAATACTTTCAATTTGTTTGTTCTTTATCAGCCTCGCGATCTAGCAGCTATATAAACGTTACTTAGCCGGTTAAATATATTTAGCAACATTAACCATTATATATTTTCACCATTGCAGAATTGTCTCATCCAGGTGTCCAAGTACAATTCTGAAGACTGAAGCCAAAGCTTCATGAGTTAAAGCTGCATTCTCTGTAGTGACCACCAGGGGGCGACTTCTGTAGTCCCATAGATGTTTATAAAAAATGGCTCAACTTCGCTCTTGATTTATTCCCCCAGTAAACATTGCAAACACGAGTTTATGGTCTCAATCTCTAGATTCAAGTCATCATTCTGAAACATGAACTAATCTTATTTCCACTCTTGCTACTTCAAAGCTTTTTTCTGATGTTAATATTTTAAAGTTACATGTGTCTGAGTTACTTTACTTGTAACTATTCTAAATCTCATCTTGGTCAAGATCTCGCGCGAGACCGACTTTCGCTCGCGCAAGTCTGACTTTTTCTCTCTCGAGGCGGAGTTGTACTCACGTATGTTTAATTTACGCGCGAACGAACCTTATTTGCGCTCTCGGATTTTGACAGCGATTTGCCGCCATACTACTTGTCTAAGTAGACATTATATAACTAGTTCTCAGGACGGCCACTTACTTGTTTTTGACATTATGCATCTTCTAAAAATGTGTTAATATCTTATACTTCAGGCATTTATAATTGTGGCTTATATGGTGGAGGACAGTAATTGGATACCAGGAAACAAAAAGGGGGTTGGGTCTACCCACCCCTACAGTAGCTCAGGAGGGACATTTCACTGCTGGTTACAGAAAGAATAAGCAAGACGAGAACAAACGAGGAGGAGTGAGACGTCCTCAGCTCCCGGTTGCCATGCAGATTTCACACGAGAAAGAGGAAAGACGGTCCGCCGACCACTCTTATTTTTAAATGTCCCTCCCCCCCCCCCCCAAAAAAAAGTCAGTATAATATACTCTGTTATTCTTCTTTTAGTTTCTATTAAACCAATATTTGAATATTTGGTGAATGGTATGTTTTACAACCTAAAGGAACGACTTCAGTAGAAATAGGAAAGAGGCTTTAAAAAGAAAGTAAAGATAATTAATTAAATATAAATGGAAAAATGAGCCCCAATGCCCAACAATATCTGTAAATAAAAAGTATATATATATAATCTGGTTCAAGTAATAAAGTAAACTGAAGTAAAATAAGATTCCGCTTTTTTCACTGCTTTTATAGAATATATTAAAATATTTCGGTGTTTTTTCTCTCTCGCTTTAAATTGCATGACAAATAACTATTACAACTATGAGCCATGAATCACAAAATCAAAAGGTCAGTGTTTTTGTCAATAATTTATTAAAGGGTATATGATATTTGGTAGGTTGATCTGCGATGGTGGAGGAACAGAAGTGTAAAGTTACACAAAATAAAAAACATGATGCTACAGAGAAAAACTATTTTTATTTTTTCAAAAGTATGGGCACCGTACCCGGGTTGTTTTAATAACTCATTTTCTTACTGTAACGGGGTTATTTTATTATTTATTATACCTCCTTTCTACGTCTTACGTCACCACGTTAAAGCGGAAGCAGACACGTGTGGGTGAAGAAGGGAATCACCACGCATGTTGAGAGGACACTGCTTGTTCTCAGGTAATCGTATCTTCAGGAACTTCGAAGCATTTTAGAAACACACATCTCGATGTGTTAATAAAGTTTCGTGTTCATAATAATGTGTTTTTGCTCTCTGGCAGCTGAAGTATAGGCTCTGAAAGCTAGCTAGCTAACTGGCTAGCACCGTTACTCCCACCGGACTGTCATAGCTGCTAAACACGCAACTTTTATAGTTTAATCTACATTTACATACATGACATCATAACAAGAGGCTCTTAACCTTTAACAAAGCAATGTGTTTATAAAATATGTGACATGTTCTCCTCGCTGGCTGCTAAACGCCAAAAACTTCAAAAAGCTAACCAGCTAGCATTGGTCGTCTGGCCCAAATGTCACAGTTAACGTTAACTTAACGGTAGTTCACTCGTGTATTATTATTTAAGAAACATTTAACAAACATGACGTGACCATCAGCAGCTCGTGTGGTAAACAAATGTGCATCTGTGTTCATTTAAAACATGTGTCGTTCCAGGACCAGAAGCTAAACCCTTCCACCCCCTTCTACGTCATCATGGCCGTCAGAGCGTCGTTTGAGAAAAACAACGAGATCGGCTGCTTCGCCAAATTGACCAACACCTACTGCCTCGTGGCCGTGGGGGGCTCGGAGAACTTCTACAGGTGAGCAGCGCGTGTGTTGTGTGACGTTAGCATTTGGGCTAGAATGGCTTCACGGCGGCGACCTGAACTCGAGCCTCTTGGGCTGACGTCATCAAAGATCGACACGTGCTTTTTAAAGTCACTAATCTAAACGTCTGAGTGGTGTTCCCATGTTTTTAGTGTGTGGAGAGAGGTTAGAAGATGTTATTTATATTTGTAGTTTGAGAAATTGTGTGCCGAGTTAATGGGTAAAAGTTTCTTAATGAAAGAGTTGAAAAACATCCTACATCCATTATATGTAACGTTATCATGGTATGAAATTACCTTCATATGAATAGACTGGACAACATATAGATATATATATATATATATATATATATATATATAATTATATATACTCACTCACCGACTTAACACACTGCACTGAAGTCGTTAATAAAAGATACTTTGTGTGGCCGCAGTGTGTTCGAGGGGGAGCTTTCAGAAACCATCCCCGTGGTCCATGCTTCCATTGCTGGCTGTCGCATCATCGGGAGGATGTGTGTGGGTGAGTATACATACACACACACACACACACGCACAGACAATCCTCTACAATGTTTTCAGGCTAGTGAGCCCCAAACTGAGATGGAGTAGAGACCCCTACTATAAATATATTAGTGGTGTCAGAGATCGATTCGCTTGGCTCACTTGTGCAGATAAACACATTTTTCAAACCTAAGGTTTAGTACCATTTTTGCTTCCCTGTAGATTCTACTGATGGGGTGAGGGTGGTGGATGAAACCATTCCAAAATGTTGGCATTGTTTACAAAGAAAATCATAAGAACGCTGCCCTACATGGAGGATGGCCACACATCTGGATATTTTTGTTTAAAACTAATAGCAAAGTTATTTGCTTTAGGTAATTTAAACGTCATTACTTAAAAAATGGAAAGCAAAGTTATATTTGACCCCTCCCCTTTTCTTTTCCTACCTCAGGTAACCGCCACGGCCTCATGGTGCCAAACAACACCACCGACCAGGAGCTGCAGCACATCAAGAACTGCCTGCCGGACGCCGTGAGGATCCAGCGGGTGGAGGAGAGGCTCTCCGCCCTCGGCAACGTGATCGCCTGCAACGACTACGTGGCGCTTGTCCACCCCGACCTCGACCGGGTGAGACACCGTGGGGTCGCTGCATTTTGGAAATTTTTATATAATATAAAATGTTATATTTGAGGGGGAGGGGCTTATCTCCAGGGGAGCCTCTGTCGCACTATTCTCTACAACCTCATCAGAACTAAAAGGGTTCTGGTTGACATTCTACTTCTACTCCTCGTGTCCAGGAGACAGAGGAGATCCTGGCAGACACCATGAAGGTGGAGGTGTTCCGTCAGACGGTGGCGGAGCAGGTCCTCGTCGGCTCTTACTGCGCATTCAGCAACCAGGGCGGCCTCGTCCACCCCAAGACGTCCATAGAGGACCAGGACGAGCTGTCGTCTCTGCTGCAGGTCCCCCTGGTGGTGAGTGACGTCCACCACTGATCCCCAAAGACACACCCCCTTATTATCAAGGATCTAGCTCAAATACAGCAATATATTTTATATAGTGAAAGATATTTTTTATTATAGATATTGTAACAGTAGTGGTACAAGAGGAAGTGTCTATACCTGCGGTGCTTGTTAATGAGGTGACCCAACTGCTCACTTGCCCAGGCCGGCACGGTGAACCGGGGAAGCGAAGTCATCGCGGGGGGGATGGTGGTCAACGACTGGTGCGCCTTCTGCGGTCTGGACACCACCAGCACGGAGCTGTCTGTCATCGAGAGCGTGTTCAGGCTCGGCGACTCGGCGCAGCCCTCCGCCATCGCCACCAGCATGAGGGACTCTCTGATCGACAGGTGAGAAGGGGAACTTTCTTTTTCACTGAGGGGATCGTGACGCCCAACAGATGTGGAGACAGACTGTCTCTTTGACACTCGTCCATCACACACACTACCATCTGCTCATTGTTTACAGATTAATTTAACTTGTTTTGATTTCTACTAAAGTGACATACATGTATATATCTATAGATGTCATCTGGTATACAGGTCTCCTAACATGCTCCTCACTCCTTGTATGGTCACCTCCTGTAGACGCTACAGTAGGCTTTTCTGTGACGTGACCCATGTCTTCTGTCTCCCATCAGCATGGCTTGAACCAACACTTTCGACGGAGCTCAGCTGCGGATCACGTTCCCCTCCAGACTGCGCCCCCCCATCGTTTTGTCTTTTTTTTATTTGTAGCGTTTGGTTTAAACCAGATGGGTAGAAATACATTTTCTTCAGTTAGGAGAGAAGTGGTAAGAATACAGTTTATTTCTGTGCCTCCGTCAGTCGTCTGGATGCTTTCACGCTAAACAGGAACTTAAAGAAGCATGATTTTCAAACTGCATCACTGGCTGTTTCTGACATATAAAGAATTTAACTCCAGATCAGTTGGGAGGCGCCGGCCAATCTTAGAGGAAGAGACGTCACTAACCCACAGGTGGAGTGGCCTGTCAGTGAACATACACCAGCAGGTTGGATGAACTTAAAAAAAAAAAAAAAAAGTTTGTAAAATAAAGCACCTGGTTTTTATCTGTGTTCTTGTGAGTCTCTTTGGTTCTCTGCCCAGCATACGTCACAAGAAGTACATTGTACCTTCAACTTATGATTCAGCCTTTAGGACTATGACCTGCAAGTATTTTGCATACAACATTTCACTGGTCTTAAGTTTCACCTGCTGGTGAGTAGAGGATGCCATCTAATAAAATTAAAAAAAACTTCAAAGACAGTTTAAAGGCAACTTTTTTCATTTATTGGCAAATGCTTTGAATGTTGCAGAAATGCATCTATATTCATTTATGTACACACACCCCTCTAAATAGCTTGATTATATGCAGATATATTTTATATTGTTTGGTTTGTCGGGTAAACTTCTAAAATGACTTAAAACAAACAATACAATTTTTTTCTATGGCATGAAATCAATTAACATTTATAATAAAAACATGCAGGTTTGTAGTACACTCAACCTTCTGTCTTTAAAGTGTCCGACACATGGATACAAAAGAATCATTGTTTTGTAGTTACAGTAACTCCTAAAAAGAACCTATGCCACTCGTATTTATCAACTTGTGTGCAAAAGAAGCTTGTTCATTCTAAACATTTAATACATTGTTTTCACTTCTGATGTTGGTCTGTGCTACGGTGAAAACTACCAAAATAATAAAACCTCTGCTGACTTGTCCTGCACAGCCAGAGTTCACTGTGATGTTTTTATGAGCCTGTCACATTCTGATTTGCTTTTGACTCTTAATGTTTCTCTTAAAGGGGCAGCGTGACTAGAGGAGTCCCCTGGGACATCTTAAACTGAACTCGTTCTCTATGTTAAAGATATTTGTGAAGCTAATGGAACTAAAGTGGCCTGTGAGCAGCTAAAAGTCACACAAAAGCTCCTGAGGTTTTTTGTGTGGTTTGTCCGCTCTGGGCCACCGTAGCAACACGCAGGAAGCCGTGAAGAAGAGATGTAGTTATTAACCGACCGCTCTGCAGAAACCACCGCCTGGCCTTTAAGAAACTTAAGGATATTGCACATGTAAAATTAGTTTAACAGTCGGTTTTTCAGATGACGTGTACATGAATGACTCAAACTACGTGATCTAAACTAAAGAATTTAAAAGAAAAAGTGAGTTAAAAAAAAAAAAAAGAAGCAACAATCTGAATCAGTGACCTCATTGCCTTCTAGTCCCCCTCTGGACTCTCACATGGTCTCAAGTTTAGCTCGTCCACAGACACACGCACGCACATTCGCTGGTTTCATTCGACATTTTCAAAATAAAAGTCTTGCGCGGGATCACATAGACGAGAGGAAATTTATAACCGGAAACACTTGCGGGTACGATTCTGGTTAACGGCGAGGACGAGGAGAGACGTCCTCTGGGTTTTAGTTGCTAGTGTTCTACTGACCAATAAGAAGAGGGCACTAAACTATGGCGAGAGAGAGGCAGTGGGGGGGGGGATTGTAATCTGACCAACAGGGTGTCCACCTCTCTCTCTCACACACTCGCTTTCTCCCTAGCAGCCGAAGGTCTCCTGCGAGGCGTACACCATGTAGAGGAAGCCGTCCTCGTCCCTCTCCTGCTCGTAGATCTCGGAGATAGCCGTGGACACAGACACCATGCTGTGCTGGTTGACCAGCAGGAAGAAGGCCTGCGTGGGGTTAAGCTGCAGCCGGCGCCTGTAGGGAGGGGAGGGGAGGGAGGGAGGGGGGAGAGGTTAGAGCACACGCGTTGTTCCAGCGTAAATATTGATAATCATTTAGGAGCTACGAGGTGAGGAAGAGGAGCTACGTGAGCCAAACAGAATCTGGAATAAAAGCATATTTATACATTTGATACTTTGTTGATAAAAAGGAGGACACTTCACTGAAGTCAACAGACTTGAAAGCAGCACCTTTTGACGATGTCAGAATCAATGCAGTCACACATCATCTTCTCTCACCTCTTCCTCTCAGTCTCATCTTTCCAAGTCATTACATTACACGTCATTTAGCTGACGCTTTTTCCAAAGTGACTTACAATAAGTGCATATTTTCGTTAAATAAGCCATTTTACAACATGTAATACAGTATAAGTAAGATAAGTGCAATTTAAGTGCTATAATTTGTTAGTGCTACAGTTTGTTAGTGTCATGTCAAATTGACTTTGTACATCACAGACGTTACGGCTTCTCACACACACAGACGCACACACACGCGCACGGCTCCCCTCGAAGGTCCTGTCTGTTTTTTTTGTTTGTTTACCTGATGATCTTCACCAGCTCGCTCATGTTGACGTGGTCGGGTACCAGGAACTTGGTCTTGTCCAAAACGGGCAGCTGCTTCTCTCCCTTGTATCTCTCGATGATCACCTGCAGCAACACAGCTTCCTGTGAGTCACTCTGTTGTCGACAGGAAGTGACATCCTACCGGACGAATTACGCTTGTGCTACCTGTACAAACATGAGTGCCAGACTATCTCATGCAAGATAGCATCCTTTGTGCAGTACACACACACAGAATAACACACCAAATCTTAATAATGATCACTGAGGCGTGGCATGCTGGAGTCAGCTTACCGGTATCTTGTTAGGGTGCTGATCCCGGATCTGCTGGACCTCTTTGCAACGGTCAGCTGTAGGGAACAAAAGACAGAATTCATCTCAACCGATTTGTAGAAACTTTTTGGATACAAAGCTCAGATTCCCTCGCCGATGCAAAACCAGAAATGTATTCTTACGCAGATGAAACAAACAGCTCCTTGTCTTGAGAGAATTAAGAAGAATAACGTCTCTATTTGCGGCCCTTTTATCAAATATGATAAAAATATATACAGGCACCGCCGCACAGAGTTTGTAAGTTTAGTTCAATGTGATGTTTTCTCTTAATTTTAGCCCAAATAAAATCAAGCGAGGCCTCATAGATAAACAATAAGTCCCGTGTTCCGTCTCCCTGATGATTCATTCATGACTTTCAGGCCCCCGGCTTCGGTTTGTGTCACAAACTCCAGAGGAAGTGACCGTTTAGACGGGCCGGTCACATGTGGATTGAGTGGCAGGGAGACAGGAATCTCTGTAAGGAACCCTGAGACTTGCCGAGATGAAGACTCCTGCGGTCTAATAACTACACCCTGTGTCTCAGAACTAATACATCTTCTCCACCTCACTGGTTTCACAACAGACACTCTCTGTAAGAAAAGATGCAGTTCAGCCTTTTCTCCTTTTATAAATTCGTTGCAGGGTTCAAAGTGTGAATGGGGCCTTTGTTTCAGATCGAGGGACGTTGGATTTCCTCTGCTGAGTGCTGGAATATTCATCAAGAGATTCAGGGATGAAAAACAATTTAAAAGCAATCACAGATGACATGAGCTCATTTTAGTTAATCTTCTTGGTTTTAATCTCGTCTTGTGTAGAGAGAAGTTGTTGAGGACTCTCGTCAGGCGTCCTCGAAGCTTGTGTTACACCTGAGTATTTGAGACAAATACTCATTTCCTAAAAAACAAAACTCAACACTGCAGGTGCATGACGCAACATCTTTGTTTCTTGTTATGTGACACCACAGTGACACAGAAGACAAACACTAGAGATACAAACATGCTGCTGTAGATTATCGGGTAGTTAGTTACCTTCCTGATCAATATTTTTCTACGGCAGGCTTTTTAAATTTTATTAAACTTAACTCAAGAAATACGAGTAAGAAACATTAAAAAGCACAGTTCATGGTAAGGACCATTATTAAGTGAACAAACTTTACAATAGTGCGAAGATTTAGTACAGAGAAATTATATTATAATTTTATCTGTGGTGTCTTGACACTTGAGGTCTTAATGAAAAGGTTAGAACGACCTATTCAACACTGTGTCACTGCTTCTTATCCCTCAGTTCTTATGCAATGGACGGGGAGACGCGGGGGGGGGGGTGTTCAGGTTACAACATAAATCACTGAACACGTGTGTACTTGGTCAACATGTGACCACATGTTGTTTTCCTTCTTAAGTAAACACATGAATGTTTACTGCTAGCATAGGTGCAGCTAGGTAGCTCGGCTAGCTGGCAGAAGGCTGGCTTCGAGGCTTCGAGGCCGGTCAAGCTAACGTGACAGTGACCCGGATGGCTTCCAGACAATAGCATCAAACGGACTGCAGGACAACGTCGTCAAGCCCGATTTAACGTGTTAATTTAACGTTAGCAAAATAAAATATTGTCTAAACATGGCCCCCTGGAGCTTCCGTCCAAATGTTGTTAACAACCCGAGCCATGACGCCCTCGTCACGGACACACACGTAAACACCGCACAACGGACTGCACACAGTCTACATATACACAGAGGGAGCTAGCGGGCCGGCTAACTAGCGTAGCCTCTCTTCTCGCCCTCGAGTGCTTTTCTTACCGAATGTCCTCCTTTGTTTGAAGGGTCTGTCGGACGGCATCTTTGTCGCGGTTATTACACAGTAATAAACTAATCAACGGGCGGTGTAACCGCTCACAACGCCACCCGGTGACGGAGGAGCTGGCGGGCGTTTAGGTCGAGTGTCTGCGGGCTCAGTCTGAGAATCTGCTCCGGACAAACAAAGCAAGTACACTGAGGCGGTGACGTCATCGGCGGATTTAAAGGGACCGTTCACACATTACTTGTTTACGTTACAACTGAAACTTTAATAACGTAAAGCAACAATAACCCTGGTCATAATTGTATCAGTAATTGTAAACAAACCTGAATATGGATGAATAAAATGCATGAATTATATTTCTCAAGACGTTTTGTGTTTATTAGTCCAAAATTCATAATGTATTACTTAAATTATAATGTCTCAGAAGTTCCCACATGGTGAAATGTAACACAGTCAAACTCCTACAATGAGAGTAATGACAAACACAATGTACCAATATATATTCATGCAGAGCATATAGATCTGGTGTAATAATGATTTATGTGTTGTCATCGTCATAAGCAGAAGATTTGAGAATCACACCGTATTGTTGTGGTCAGATTGCTGCTTTGTCTTTGTAGTTCTGCATCTAATTCTGAACAGCGAGAATTCAGTTTCTTTTTAGACATTTTGAGTCATTGTAGACGTGTTCTAAATTGATTCGTTTTAAGTCTCCTTGTCATGCATTTATCTCTTCTCATGGTTTTGAGTCTGAGTGACTTCATGTGAGTCCAACACCGATTGGTCGTCCACATAAAAATGTGGCAAAACATCAACATGATCTAAATAACGTACAAAACCACACAGAACATTTAGAGTTTTTTATTTCTTAAAAATAACCATCGGAAACTTGACGTGGCCGAGCAGAGAAGTGTTTGTGGTGTAAGTACTGAACTCCTCCAGCCAATTAAACAATAAATAACAATCTCATGTTTTCCATTAATTAGAAGTGAAGATCCTCCTCGGACTCCTCGATGAGCTCTGGCTTGTTCTCTCAGTGTTGAGATGTGTAGGATTATTTACGTGCTCTAATATCTCTGCCATAAACACAGCGATGGGGAGGACGAGGCTCGACTGGAATGGTAAAACGTGGAGATCCGATCCGCCTCCTGCCGTTACTTCCTGGTGGAGTGGGAGGAGCTTCTGGTCAACGTCCGCTTTGATTTAGAATGTTAGAATCGTTTAAAATAAAAAGAAGAAAGACAGACAGAGCGAGAGACGAGTCGGCGGCTCCTCCTCTCTCAGTCCGACGGGTTCTGGATGACGATCAGGAAATAGTCCTTATCTGTGAGCACCAAAGACACCAGGGTTAGACTCAGAGGAGCGGATACGACTCAAATGGAAACAGTTCGGATCTAAGTAGAACAACAGGAAAGCAGTTTTACTTTTTCTTCAGATCATTAAACAGAATCAGTGAAATCTACTGTAACAGCCTCTGTAGTGTTTATCTCTAAAAACATCCTTCTCCTCTCAGCGCTGCACAAAAATATATGCAAACAAAGGCAGAACTTCTAAGAATCAGATACCCTATAAAGAACCAATGCACGCATGGACACTGAAAGGGTCAAAGGTCGCCGGTGCTTGTTGAGGCACATTGTTTTTGTTGCATTTTATCCCAGATTTGTGAGCAGTGGCTTTTGGGGCCGATGGCTCGGCCCTCCAGGTGCCCTGCAGAGGGAGGTGTGTCTCACCTGGAGCGATCATGATCTCATTCTTCTTGGAGCGGATGCGGAGGAAGGTGAGGTCGTTCTGGGGGTCGATGCCCCGCACGGTGCTCCTGGCCTTCATCACCAGCTGGTGGATCAGGCCGGCGTACTGTACCGTGCTGGCGTTGTCCAGAGTCGTCTTGATGGGGATTCCTGATGGGGAACGGGTTCATTTAGATCAGGAATGTAGCCTCAAATCAACGGAAGAGTCATTGATCATAGTCATGATGGGAAAAAAAGGCAAAAAGAGAGACAAGCCAAGAAATGAATGGTAGAATAAAGATAATTTGTGATTATTGATGCTGGCTGGTTCATAACCATAAATAGGTGTTGTGACTCGTGAACTAACATAAATTAGTGGTGGTGTTGTGGCCAGGTAATAATCATCAATCAATTAGGTCGTGTTGTGGTTGACAGGTGAACATACACTAAAAGAATAAATGACGTTACTCCCTCATCCTCTCACCTTCTGAATTGATGATGATGACACCCTGAACTCCGTTCTGACTCTGGATCCTCTTCAGAGTTTCTTCTACTTCGGCCTGGTAAGACGATTTAATATAATTTAACAAGGCAACAAAAGCGAATGAAACCCCTCGGTGACCACGACACTAATTGCTGCCAAATGAACACAGGAAAATAATCAGCTAATAGCTAAACCGAGCTACACCGACAACGCCCGGTTAGCATGAATAAGCTAGCCGCAGTTAGCAATTGATTAAGATCCCACAATATATTCAGTCACAACGAAAATATGACCTTTTTAATGGAATAAATGTTTAGGCTGCCAGCCCATCTTACCATTTTAATGATCCGTGTCAGAGATTAGTCTCCGCGCCCCGCAGAACAACAGCTAACGGCACAGTTTGGTTGCTGGGAGAAAACAACTGACGTAAACTTCCGGGTCAGGTCACGCAACGCTGCGTTTGCGGTCCACCGTAAAAAGTGGTACACACTGCGATCTACTCGTTTACAAATCACAGTTTTTGAACTACAGAATCAATTGGGTGGTACAACCAGGGGTGGATAAAGTATTTAGATGTACTGAAGAAGAAGAAGTAATCATACCATATTGTAAAACTTATTACAATAAAAAGTTACAAGTAAAAGAAATCTAGTATAATCAGGAATGTATTGTCTGACTAAAAGTGCTCAATGAAGAAAAACGTCACAATTTTCATTTAACAGTTTTACAAAATAGCTGTCAATTATTCTTTTATAATCATCTATTATCATTTTTATCTGAATAAATGTACTTTGTGACAACCCAGAAGTGAAATAACATGTAATTATCTGGTGATAATCAATTGACTATTTAATAATAAACATTTACTGCATATGAAGATTTCATTTCCTTTTCAGCCAAAATCCCAAATGCCTTTCGGCACATTTATGTTCCTTTTTTTTAATTACTTTTTTTCTTCAAGGCTAAGAATGTAAACAATGTGGGCGCGGCCAGTTTCTCTCATGTCAGATATAAACGAGACTTGACCGGAAGTCTAGAGATGCCACCTTCAGAGTCAAAGAGGAGCGAAACGCGTCTGGAATTTAACTCCAGGCAAATATAGTCAATATTCAAGTTGTATTGCTACAAATGTCACTTTGAGAAAAAATAATTATCCGCCTACAAACATTCATCCATTCATGTCTTAGTCTCAGGTGTAATGAGATAACAATATATTTTTATATTTCAGATTGCTAGCTAGACAACCCACTATACCTGGATTAATTAGCACCTGTATCCACTATACATCGACTAGTTAGCACTTCTACCCACTATACCTGCACTAGTTAGCACATCTACCCACTATAACTACTAGTTAGCACTTCTACCCACTATACCTGCACTAGTTAGCACATCTACCCACTATAACTACTAGTTAGCACTTCTACCCACTATACCTGCACTAGTTAGCACATCTACCCACTATAACTACTAGTTAGCACTTCTACCCACTATATCTGTAGCCTATCCACTGTACTTGTTGTTCCGGTTTTAAATGAAAACAAATATACATATATATTTTTTATTGGATTACATTTTAATAATAATTTAATAAAAATACGATCTTTTTGTCCAACAATGAAAACAGTGACTATTAATTGTGATCTGTTTTTGCTATATTTATTGCATATGATGTCATTCTTTATGACATTCTATTCTTGTTTGAGTTAACCTATAGTTAGGGGGTTTATCATAATACATTGTTAAATATTAAGGGAATGCACAATATTCTCACGCTTTCTAACAATAATTATTAAATCATTGCAGGGTAAAATCAACAACGTCAAAGTCGAAACCGGGTCTTTTGATTGTGAACCTTCACTTCAGGCTTTTAATTTGGAACCCCAACCGGAAGCAGTAGCTGCCTCTCGATGAGTTCCACGTGACTGAGCTTCATTCCCTAAAAGCAGCGTAGACATGAACCAGGACGAAGACCTCGGTGAGAACCACGCCTTTACCCTTTTACTTACTTTAGTAGTTAACTTTAGTTTACTTTTTTACTATTCACTCTTTTACTATATAACTGTTTCGCCCTCCGAAGTTTGGGTGGGGGGCGGAGGGGGTGTGAAAGGTGTCTGAAGTAAATATGACGCTTCAGGTCAGAAAACCTTGTTTGGAAACTTGAGTGTTATGCATCCTTAAAAATAGTGATGGTCATTATTGTCTTAAAAATAGTATTTTAGATATATTTACCGCAATTATTAATATCCGTTATTATTATCCAATTACTTCAAGAACACTCATTTTTGTTTCATATTTTATTCATGATTTTTCTTTCCTGAACTTACATCTAAGTATCAAATATGACTGAATGAGATTTGTTTTTATAAATCTGTGAAGACCTCAATAAAGATCTGTGCACTGTAACTATAAAGAAATGCCAATATGCTGTATTTATGTGTGTATTTGTACCTGTAGTTCACTGTGGATGTTGAGTTGTGTTCACTCTGGAGTTCTGCAGGACTATTTTGGATGCATTGTCCGGTCTTGGCGCTGTGGGCTTTGGTCTCCCCCCTTTTAAACCCTCTCTTAACAAGCCTCCACCCCCTCCCTGCTTCCCTCGTTCCCTGTTCCCACAGTCTGTCCATCTCAGCCCAGATCTCATGAGGGAAACACCTCCTCGCTGGTATTTTTATCCCCCAGCCGGAGGTATTGTTGTACACTAAAACACTAAAGGTGTGTACTTTAACCGGAAGAAAACACGCTAACGAGGAGCATGACGCACAGAAGGGTTTCAATCAGGGTTCTATTGTGTGTATTCACGTAGTACTCATTGATTGTTTAGAACGACATTGTACTCTTTAATTTATCTGATGCAGGTTGAGAATTTAAAGTTTGGACAGCAGTGAAATATATACGGTAATTATATGATGCATGTATTCCTGTAGTGTTTTATTGATTTTTATTGTGGTAAAGTAGTTTGGTTTGTAAGGAATCCCGTAACCATGTGAGCGTCTGCTGGTTTCAAAGGTTAAACCTCACGATAAGGCTCTATGAAGCTCACATACAGATGTTAAACCTCACGATAAGGCTCTATGAAGCTCACATCCAGATATTAAACCTCACGATAAGGCTCTATGAAGCTCACATCTGTTAAACATCATTATGGGGCTCTATGAAGGTCATATCCAGATGTTAAACATCACGATGAGGCTCTGTGAAGCTCACATCCAGATGTTAAACTTCATTTGAGGCTCCATGAAGCACACATCCAGAGGTTCATAGATGAGGCTCACCAATGGAGACTCTGAAGGACCTTTCTGATACATCTACTGACGTGAGGACTTTGTGACACCTCCTCCATTTCTCTGCGGAACGAACGTTCTCCATCGTTATGACATGACTTTTTATTACCTGAGAAGGTGGTGCATGTCGAAGGAAACAAGACAAAACGATGTGTTAGAACTTCAGGTCAGAGGCCAGTCGTCAATCCAAGGAGTTCGAGAGGCTTCGTCCTTTATCGGCTTTGTCGGTTCTCACCGTCGCATCAGTTTGTAAATTCTCATAGGCCGAATAAAATATGAAACATATACATGTGGACGGGAACATATCCAATAAAAACTACTTCTTCTTCACTTCACCTTTTCAGGGGCCTTTGACCCCAACATACCAGAGGAGGGACCTTCAGCACCACCCGCTGGCTGGCTGGACGACGTACATGGGTACCATGGCAACAAAGGAGGCGGTGAGTCTGGTCCTCTTATGTCAATCAGTCTGACTTTAGTCTTGCATGCGTTAGACCAAGTCGATCACCAAGGCAGTGCCGGTTGATCTCTTGCCATTGGGGAAAAAAAGATGCATGCATGCGTGGTCGTCCGCGGGAGCTAACGGAAAGGTTGGTAGTGCTAATTGCAGATCGTTGCTTACTAACAGACACATTTAATTTCATTCCAAAGCAGCGCAGGCTGACTCCAATCAGTGCAAGCCATCGAGTCAGGTAATGACCAAGAATGTGTGGGATAGCTGTGACGCTTCCCTCCTTCTGACAGACGAGAGGCTCGTTGCCTTTTTATATCGACTGGATATAAAAATCGTGCTGACGTCGTGCAGCGCTGTTGTTCCGTTTGGTCACCGCTACTACGCAGTTCTAAACCTCTGTGTGAACCAGAACCACCCCTCTGAAAGTTAATCTTAGGAGCTTCATCAACCTTCATCTCTCGTGTCTGTGTCACTGTGCCCCCCCCCCCCCCAGAAGGGGACAACCCGTTGTGTCCACCCCCTCCGGCCTACACCCCCCAGCCCGAACTCAACAGGAACACCTTGGTGCCCAACGTCAGGTAACAAATTCCTTGAGTCCACGAGATCCCTGTGTGCGTTGTCTCTGGCAAAAAGATACACAAACGTGTGTCTGCGTGCGTGTCCTCCAGGGTCCCCACAGTGTCGGAGGACGTGGCCCGGGACGCCTTGCTCAGATTTGTGGAGTCCAAATGGAGGTTCAGCTCCAAACCTGCCAGGAACCTGGTCTTCAAAGAGCTGAAGCCCATTACGGTGTACCGGGTAGGAGAACATCTCAACCACCTGAGGTGGAGCATCTAACACATTGTGGAACACAAAGGTGTACTGTGGGGAGTCCTCACTTCCAGCCTGTGTCTCTAATTGTCCCCCTTCAGTATAGACTGGAGACCTACACCGAGACCAGGACCAGCGCCTGGCAGTTTGAACCCTATAATGGTAAAAAAGTTTGTCTGGAGGTCTGATTGGAGGTGTATATGGAGGTCTAACTGGAGGTCTAACTGGAGGTATGACTGGGGGTCTGACTGGTGTTGTAGAGTTGTATTTTAGTACATACACAAACCTCCTTTGATGCTCCGCAGGCTTTCTTCTCCTCCGAGTGTGAACATTCCAAGAGAACCATCCATCTCCCCTCGAGGTCCCAGGACCTTTGTTGGGGAGGCGTGAGGCTGTGAGGCTCTTCCTGCTGGTTGACTTGTTCATTCTCTGTCCTCCAACAGGACAGGCGGTGGATGGTCCTCAGTTCGGGGTGAGTCCTCCTCCGTGGGACGTCGTGGTGTCCCCGCCCCAGAGGTACACCGACCGGGTGGAGAAGGTCCCCGTGCCCCACTCGTCCTTCGTGAAGGTGCGGACTTCCCTCACTGATCCTTTTTCATGTCCTTTTTCTCAAAGTGATTAGTTAGTACATTTGTGTGTTTGTGTGTGTGTTTTTATTAGCTGTGTCACAAGTGCCACGGCTGTGGAAGGACTCGCTGTGGACACTGCCACGGTAGAGGCCAGGTGAGATGTCCTCAGCTCCAGTGGATGGAGGAGGTGGAGACTTCTCCGCATACATCTAAAGAGATCTATGAAACGCGGTCCTCATTCCTCTATTGATGAATATTTGGTTTTGTGTGAAAGACGGATGAAAATAAGCCCCACTGACGTTGTTGTCGTTTTACAGTGCAGAAGAAAGAAGAAAAAAACATTTTCCATAAATAAAGAGCGAGTCGTTGCTAGACTCTAGACAATTCAACATTTTCTTTGAAAAAACATCAAAAGAAACACAATCACATGAATCCAATTACACACTTTGATTTAATAGCCAAGAGAATATACCAAAAATGTTTTCTATGAGGTATGATATATATATATAAATATATATATAGTGATTTAATAAAAGGTCCCGTTATGACCAGAAGCTTGTTACGCGTTTCCATCTGTATATATCTACATAGATCTATATCTACATAGATCTATGTATGTATAGCTTTTTGATGGTCTCCTCTGGTGTTACAGAAGCGCTGCCCGTTTTGCCATGGCAACGGGCGCTCCAGGAACAAGAGATGCACTTCCTGCGGAGGCCGAGGGCGCAAGAGGTGGGCCTCGTCCTGTGATTCCTGCTCTATTTCATAATTTATACTTTATCTCGGCCACAACAGCTCTGCTCGTCTTTTAACTTATTTGCACAAATCCTTCACACATAATACCCTTCCTGCCCCCCCCCCCCACCCCTCCCTCTTCAGGTGCACCTTCTGTCGGGGCCACGGACACAACACCTGCTCCGTCTGCCACGGCAGCAAGAACCTGCTGCACTTCATCCTGCTCACCATCACCTGGTAGGTCAGAGGTCAGAGGTCCTTTGTCTCAAAGTTATTAGTATGATTGTGTGCCTGTGTGTGTGCCTGTGTGTGTGTGCTCGCCTGCAGGAAGAACGACATTAGCGACTACATCCCGGACCGCCAGCCAGACTTCCCCGACAAGAAGTTTGAGAAGGTGACCGGAGACCCTTTCTTTGTGGACGAGAGCGTTCTGGTAAAAAAGACTAAAAGCCTTCTTTTGCTTTAATAATGAATGATGAGGTGATGATGTGGCGATGTGACCCTCACTGATGCACCGCGTGCTCCCAGGTTTACCCGATCCAAGGTTTCCCTGATCAGGAGATCTGCGATGTCTCCAGGAAGCTGATTAACGAACACCTCAATCGCTTCAGCTCCACCAGCCGGATCCTGCAGCAGGTACGAGCTCGCTGAGAAGGGCCGAGACGCACATTCAATGAAAGGAAGCCCACAAGTCTTTCTCTGCCTCGACTGAGCGGCTTTAAAAATGTCTGAAACATGTCTCCGAAGGAGACACCAAAAAGCTTCAACGTAAAGCAAAAAACACTTAAATAGACTACAGTTTATTAAAAGAGAACTACAGTACAAAGCCGTTAGAACACAAACAAAAAAATACTTCAAAGAGACAAAAACACCCACAAGAAGACAAAAAGTGATGTTAAACCTCTAACTCAGATGAGATGTAATCCTAAAACGATGCTATCGCCGATGCTAACGCCGATGCTTACCTGCTGTCTGCCCCGCAGCGTCAGACCATCGAGCTTGTGCCTCTGACCCACGCGCTCTACACCTACAACGGGAAGGAGTCCGGCTTCTTCGTCTTCGGGGTGGAGAACCAAGTGTTCGTCTCCAAGTATCCCTCCGCCTGCTCTATTCTATAGGAACCACCCACCTGTTGATGTTGGATGTTTCACCGGAAAGTTCTCTAAACCCAGCCAAAGAAGCATTTACACACAAACCAAGAGACTTTATATATTTTATTATTAAATCAATGTTTCTACTTCGGTCAGCTCAGGTCTCCAGATGAGAATCCATCCGTGATAATCATCATCTTTTATAACGCACACCTTTTTTGTATTTTTCTGTTTAACGGTTTGAACCGCTGCATTTTATATGTGAGATAATGTTCTCTTCTTATTGTTTACTGCCACATACTGAAACCAGAGCGACGTGTTCGTTACACTAAACTCACCTGGAGTTCTGAATAAAGATCTGTTCCTGTATGAAAACATTTTAAACAGCTTCCCTCTCTTTGTTATGATTTGTTATGCTCAAATTTTCTATTATGAATATACTTATGAAACCAAACCTTCATAATGGGATGAATGTAAATACCATAAAGAAGCCGTGTTTCTCTTTTAACATAATCATTACATTTGATTTATTAAAAACCTGTCAACCCTGCAACACGAACTCTGTCCACCAGAGGGCGCTCTAGTTTCTTCGATCGGGGCTTGAAGGACGTCTGAAGGTGCGTTTGGAGACATCACATGATGTGGGAAATATAGCAACTCAAGAACTAAGAAATGTATTTGAATAAGAAATCATCCGGGTTTTTTTTTTTTAACTTATATTGAAAGTACACGAAATATTAAAATTAAAATCATACACCACGTCCGAAAAATCATCAGAACAAAGGCATGGAAAGGAGTTTTGTGTTTTTAAGTTTTTAAGTATTTTAAGTGAAGATACTTCAATATGTACTACAACATATTAAACTTTAATTGAAGGTATTATTATTATATAAGAATGAGGAGGCTTCTGTCTGATTTTTGCCTTTAAAAAATATTTTACTTTGACAGCTTTTTAAAAAAGGAAATAGTGTATTTTGTATATCTTTCATTGATGGACAGTAATGTAGATGATATCATTAAAATTGACACTGTTAATTAAATTGAACCAAGAGTTCTTATTTTAAGTTGGTGTTTCTTTTGCCACTTTCAGTTTGATCTGTTTAAATGTTGTTAATATATACAATTTTAATAAAAATCTGCGATGATGTATACACATATTTCAACCTTTACTTTTCACTGTCTTTGTGGATCTTAAAAAAACAATCCCAACTGGAGCGGGATCTTCCGAGCGGTACATGAAGGCAGCATCAGTCCGCTGCGTGAGCGAGCGGCTCGTCCCCGCGTATGTTCACTGTGTCCATCCCGCGAGGAGCCCGCAGGTGAGCTGACACGGACCGAACCGGACCGGGACTAAAATACCGAGGGACACAATAACAGAGTCCGGTTCCTGCTCGGTGAGTTCAACAAAAACAACAACAACAACAACAACAACAACAAGCTTTATTGTGAAATACCGGCTGAGGGACTGAGTCTCTTGTTGGAGCGGAACGAGAATAAATGTTTATGTTGCTTGATGGTTCGCTGGGTTTTGATCTTAGTATGAAGATATTATAATAGTTAGTATTATTTTATTATATTGCATTTTATAATATTATCCAATGTTTATTACATTAACTTTAAAAAGAGAAGATCAATCAGAGAAACTTGATATATTGTGATGGTGATATAGTCATTAATTTCATCACTTTTATTTCTTTAGAATCTTCCGGACAAAAAGTGGCCTCTGAATTTAAACTCAATTTAAATTTCAAATTAAAAAACAGACTTTGAGACTCATCCTGGTGCGTGTGTGAGTCTGCGTGTGTTTAAAGGGGTTCCGAAGGTCATTGAGAAGTTTCCAATTCAAGGGTCATTGAAGGTTGTTTGAGGTCTTCCAGGATGTTCTGATGGTCATTGAAATGGTTCAAGGCCGCTGTGGTCTGTGAGGCTCTACGAGGTTCTTCTCAGATACTATTGAGTCATTAATAACTTTCCCTGAGGTTTTGAAAGATATCTGATAGTAATTGAGGATGTTTCAAGGGTAGACATTGAACTTTTGATCTATTCACGGATGTTTCAAGGACTTTCCAGGTGATCGTTGAGGACATTCTGTTCCAGGATGTCTATCAATGAGTTCAAATTTGTTTGAGTTGAGTCAACGTCCCTCCGTTTGTCACAGCCTTCCTGTTAAGCCCCCCTGCTGTTTCCTGTGTGTGTGTCTTTCTGCTTCTGCTGCTGCCACGGATTCCCACAGTGTGTTGTTGTTGTGTGTTCATGTACTGTACTGGATTTTACCTAACTATTCAGGTATCATTTGATACAACGTCTTCATGCAGGAACATGAGTTCTTGACACCTTGTAGTTATTTCATTTCTATATTTGAGGAATCTGCTGATTATTTTCTTCCGTCAGTCCAAGTACTTTAATGTACAATAGAGGTACTTTAAAGATGCTATATAGGTAGTTTAAAGGTACAATAGAGGTAGTCGCCCCAATGTCTGTATGTGTATGTCTCTCTGTGTGTCTCTGTGTGTGTGTGTCTCTCTGTGTGTCTGTGTGTGTGCGTATGCAGGTGTCTGTGTTTGTGTGTCTCTCTGTCTGTGTGTCTCTGTGTGTGTGTTTATGCAGGTGTCTGTATGTGTGTGTTTCTCTGTGTGTGTGATCATCTGTGTGCGTGTGTGTGCGTGTATGTGTGTCTCTGTGTGTGTGTATCCTGATAACCTGTAGTTCCTCGATAACAGGATTCTAACCCTAGCTTTGACCTTTGACCTCCTCCTTCATAAACATCTCATCCCGTATTTACTGAGTGATGAAGACTCTGATGATTTAAGACTTTGCGTTTCACTGCGTCACCTCTGAACCGATCAATGAGCTTATTGATCATGACAAGAAAACTGCTTCTGAAAATGAACCGGATGAATATCTGCATCACAGCTAAAGAATAATATGAATAATATTCACAAGTCAAATGATTTCTCTTTTTACTAAAACACAAACACAAATATTTATTATTATTTATATATAAATATATTTATCTATATAAATGCCACGTGGCTTCATTCCTTGGTTCTCTATTTTTCACAATAAAAGCGCAGGAACTCTTTTAATGTGAAGGCTCAGCTGGAGGTCGTGGTTCGACATAAATCTGTGTAAACAATAATAAAAACAAATGAATTATTTCGGAGCAACTTGAATAATTTCACTCTTTTGCTGCCTTGATGAAATGATTGCGTATTATCTTGTTTCCTTGTTATTTCCTCATTGTCTCTTCGTTGCTTCCTTCTTGTTTCCTCGTTGTGTCTTCGTTGTCTCCTTGTTGTTTCCTTGTTGTTTTCTGGTTGTTCGTTGTTTCCTCTTTGCTTCCTCCTGTAATCATAACTCATTGTAAATGACCCTTTTTCATACGTCTCAGATTATGCATTAGGAAGTTACAGAGGCTGAGTTTTCATTCAGTGGGATCATTTCCTTCTGTTCTGAGTGCTACGATTCATTAACCCGAGGAAGCAGAACACTGAGCGTGTTCTTCTCATGAAGCAAAGAGGGAAATGACCGCCGTGGAGACAAAAGAGAGCAGACCACCCCGTCCATGTCCCAGAGGACGGGACAGCTGAGCAGTGCTCACATAAGTCATGATCTTTTGACTCAGCTTCATCTTTCCTCTCTTCCTCTGGTCATTATTATTGAAGAATCAACAAATAAAGTATGACTGCTCTCAGTTCGGCGTTTACCTTCTAATGCAAACCTTCTGCTGAAGATGAAGTCAGTTTAAGATGCTTAAGAAGGTTAAACTAATATATTTATCCAACGACAGAATTGTTCCCATACAAATTGTATTTAAATCATTTTCAGTGATAGTGATAATTATTCATTTTGAAAGGGTTCTATTCTGTATATGTGGGTTTGATTCACATTTGGTTTCATCATGACCAAAAACACACACTTGACTCGACGGGCGTGTGTGTCTGTGTGTGTGTGTGCGTATAGCACCATCTCACTCTATTTTGACTTAGTCGACTAATTAATAACTTCTTATCGGGACCGGGGCAACAATAAAGTATTTCTGCCAAGCAGAGCGCTTCCTCCCCCCGAAGCCTTCTGAGCCAAACGGCGCCAAGCACGCACACACACACACACACACACAGACACACTGTGGTCAGGGCTAACAACCTCACAAATCATTGTAATGTTCCATTGCTCGGATTGTTATTAATAAATCCTTTAATTAATCGGTCAAGCTTCAAGTTTGATCTGTGTGTCTGCTCATGAGATCAACGTTTATAATACACAAATATAAATATATGTATACATATATATATATATATTTATGTGCATGAGCATGACAATAACAGGACACACTCAGACGCCAGTGTTTTATTTGTGTCTTCAGGGGAGACATTTGTTTGAATAACCGCAGGACAATGTAGTTGACTGAAAGGACTTTATTCTGGAGGCCATTGTTGATTCTACTGTAGCAGGACGGTGTGTGTGTGCGTCGGCGTGTGTGTTTGTGTGTGTCCACTGAAACACACGTGTCAAGGCGCTGGAGGAAAAGGTCAGAGGATTCCAAAAAGTCCCCCCGGGTTCATCCCCTGGGGATCAAGCCGCCAAAGCTAACGCGTGCTGACGGACAGAGCGCTCAGCGGGAAGGCGAGCATGCTGGGAACGTTTAGTCCACGCCACGCCGAATGCGAACATCTCGCTCCGTCAGGTTAGATGTCACGTTCCACCATCGGAGCGCCACAAAGCGTTGTGTAGCCCGAAACGGACTCGTCTCTAATTTAATCGGGACTGATGAAACTCCCTGTGACATGTTTTCTGGATGAGGAGGCAACGTGTGATCCCACAGCGTCCAACCGAGAGGAGGTCTGCATGGAGTACAACTTTAAGGTCTTACGCGGAATGACTCAAACCTGGAAAGAGCAGAGGAAACAGCAAACACAGGCGGGAAACTCAAACAAAGACAGGAAGTGAATTACTCACCAAGCGTGGGTTCACAAATACAAAATAAAACAGGAAGTGAAACTAAACAGAGTTTAGATCCTAGGTAATGATGTAGTGATTTTAATCCAATACTATTCAGATGATTAGGACATAGAATGTTGTACTATTATTGATTAATAAACATTTTTTATCATAATTTTTATGTTAAATGCTGCTAATAATGTGCTCATTCAAGTTCATCATTTTACAGATGACACATGAAAAGTTCTCATGTTGAACGCGTCACAGTGTCAGAACCTCAGTTGGTTATCCGTTAGCTATTAGCTGTTAGCGGTGCAGCTTACCCTACTAGCTCTCCTCCTGTTGAGTTAAACGCTGGTTGGTTCCTTACAATGTCACATGATCAGAGACTAGAGAAACATCAATGACGTCATCATCACCGATTTGACTCAATGCCGGAGGAGAAAACTTTGTGAGCTGTTAATGTGCTCTTTAACCACTTCACGTTTACTGACCGTTGTAGTTGTTCCACTCGTCTTACATGTGTGTGTGAAGCACAGGTGGCTGATGATCAGCGCCTTCTCTTCCTCTTCCCAGAACCCCCCCGAGACGGGGGGCGGACATTTCCTGCAGATAGAAGGAAGACGGTTTCCTCTTGCCAGAATTCCCTTGTTCAGTGCAGCTCAGTTCCCACAATGGCATTTGTTTGTCTTTCCTCTAGACGTGGGAAATCCAAAGGAGGCGCTGGTCTTACGGCTTCTTCTTTGATGGTTTTAATCTCTTCTCTCTGACGACCTTTGGAGGTGTGATATGCAACGTTTTTTTTATGGACAAGAAGAGAAGAACTGTCCTCATACATCTATAACGTCTGTGACGGATGTGCTGCCAGTCGTGGATATCTCACCAAATCCATCACTATGTAATCCATGTAGTCATCAAACAGCAAGTGAAAAGACCTCCAAAACCCACACAGGGTCAGAGGTCACTCAAAGAATAGGTCTCTGTGCCAAGAGACGACTGAACTAAATAGTTTAACCAGAGACCACACCTACACCTACGTGTGTAACTATCTTTACTAAACCGAACTAAGTGTTTAATCATCTTTATTACACAGAAAACAACTACAAAGAGACACAACAGGACTACAAAGAGACACAAAACAACTACAAAGAGACACAACATGACTACAAAGAGACACAAAACAACTACAAAGAGACACAACAGGACTACACAGAGACACAAAACAACTACAAAGAGACACAACATGACTACAAAGAGACACAAAACAACTACAAAGAGACACAACATGACTACAAAGAGACACAAAACAACTACAAAGAGACACAACATGACTACACAGAGACACAAATCAACTACAAAAAGACAAGAAATGCTACAAAAAAGAAAAGACAACAGATCTAACCATTATGACGTGCACAAAGCTGTTAATACAAAAATATTTCCAAAATTAAAGAAACAAAGCAGTCAGATGGTGACCAGAAAGGGAAAAAGGTGCATAGTTACATAATATATGAATACATTTTTGCATCTGTTGAGAGTTTTCACATCTGTCTGGGGGAACTTCCAGTTTTTGAATGAAAAACAGTTGCATAAATGGACAAATATTTGCACGTCAGAGCGAAGCCGCTGCAATTTACTGCCCTTCTCTTTCATCACTTCCACCTGATTACTTTCACATGTTGTCAGAATGTCTGTATTTATCCTCCTGAGAAAGTTGGTCTTAGCATTTCCAACAAGTTTTACTGCTGAAACGTGCTTCACAGGTTCATTCACAGGTTTATTCACAGGTTTTTGTTCTTTTAGTTCCTAGTTTTCAATTTCAATTTATTTTCTGAATTTCACTTTCTTGAATATGATTTTTTTTTCATCTAGTCTATTAGTCTTTTATAATAGTCAGAGTAGTTTCTGGTTCTGGACGTCTGGTTTAACAATTCCCAGACCGACCAACACTCTGATACACACCTGTAAATTAGCATTGAGCCCTGAAGCATCTCCTGCTTTAGGGTCTATTTGTCATTGAAGAAGACTCCAAACTCGAGATTGCAACCAAAAACTCACGATTAGATGTTAGAGTTTAGTGAGGGAATAAATCAAAAGAGAAGTAATTTTCTCATAGACTTCTATGGGACCAGAGGAGTCGCCCCCTGCTGGTCGCTAAAAAATGCTTTTATTTTTAACATAAATGAGTCAGAGATGAAGTAGAAGAACAGGTAGTTTGATGAAGTAGGATCAAATGGATGAAGTTTTTTTTTTAAACAAACGGGTGCAATATACAGCGTAGAACTAAAATACACGCTTTCTAAAGTGATTATTCCTTACTTTTAGATTAGGTCTAAAACTAAATTAGTTTTTAAAAAATCTATTGACCTAATATATATATATATATATATATATTTTGACAGCAACCTGCAGTACAAAACTCTATTCATTCAAAGTGAACTTCAACACAAATTCCTCCCTTTTTGAAAGCTTGAAATGTCCTATTATCTTCCATATTTAGAAAGTCCACTTTTGGACTTTTTATTCTTTCCTTATTCAAACAAGGGTTTCCCTCCACTAACATAGGAAGCTCCACACAAAGAGTCTATTTCCGTCTGTAAATTTAAATATTTTCTCTCGTAACGTATCTCTTCATCTGATCATCGTTTGTCTGCATCAGCAGCAGGAAAAATAATAAAAATGAAATATGTAACCATGTGTGATTATGATGGATGTCTGATAAACCTGGAAGTGGAGCAGCATGTTGTACAAAATAGTCGTCCCCCCCCCATAGTGCAACAGGAAGAGGAAATAAAGATGGCAACAGCTGATAACCATGGGACCCCCCCCCCCCCCCGAGTTTTCATATTTTAACACAACACTTACCCTCCGTCTCTCTCTTTCTATTTTCAACATTTCATTTTCACCTTCTGCTCTACACAAATAAGGAAGTGATGATTTCTTTTCAAAGCGGCTTATGAAAATAACAAAGTGCAGAGGATGATCCGTCATCGCCAGGAACTACAAAGGAATGAACCCAGAGCCTTAGCCATAGAGATTCAAAACCACAAAGAGACTCAAAACCACTACAAAGAGACACAAAACAACCACAAAGACCGGAACCCTTCGCATGAAGCTAACACCCTGGCTGCGGTTTGTCTCTCAACAGCTACTTCCTGCTTTCATTTCTCCAACTGAACTCTGAGATACCTCCGGCCTGCCACCACGGTGAGAAGGTGCAACATGATCCAATGGCTCCGTCCATATTAAAGCACAGGTTCATTTATTCAGGCGGCGAGCGGCTCGCTGAGGACAATGTGCTCAGGAAACAAGTTTCTCTCGCTCACATGTGCGGTGATTCAATTCACTTAGATCACACTTGATTTGGGAATTTTCTGGTCTGTTGGAGTCTGATTTAAATGATCTGTGAGAATCAGTTGGTCTCTGAATGTGTTTTGTTACCTCAATGCTGATCTGGAACAAATCGAATACTCTGTATATTTAAAACGCGTGGTTTCACCACCTCTTGCTCTTCTCACGAGTTTGAGGTCACCTTGTTTATGGCCCGAGGAGCTCTGCTCTCCCTCTAACGCTCTCCCTCTCTCCCCCCCACCATCTCCCTCTCTCCCTAACGTCGTTCGTTGTAAACATAGTTTCAAGTCTTCGTCAATACAGCAAATAAAGTTAAATTTGGTTCATTTACAGTCAAACAGACCATAAAGCAGGGGATGCTTTAGGGCGGGGCTTCACATTGATTGACAAGTATTTCCAGAGTAGCTGCTCCTACACTAGATTATATACATATACATGTATATAGATATATAGATATACATGCCTGACAACAAAACTTGCTTTGGTGAATTATTTTTTTCCTCAATCTGCCGCGTGCAGACCTTGAGTAACGATGGAGGAATATAACGACGTAGGGACGAGACCACGATGCACGGAGCCATGCTCCCCTCAGATAAATCAAAGTGTGACTAAAAACACATTCAACCAAACATCTCACGTGTCTCTCTCCCCCCGCAGCTCAGACCGAGATCCGACCCACTTGACCTTCCTCACTGCCGTCTCTTATGCCGGCGCCGGGAGCCGGAGGGGCGGAGCCTCCTCGGATGCTGATACTGTGCCTCCTCCCGCTGCTGTGGCTGCAACCGGCGGACGCCGAGGCCACGAGGCAAGGCGGACCGCGGTTGCAGCTCTCGCACTCAGGTAGGAAAATGCTCCGGGAGAGGGAGGGGCTGTAAGGGAGGGAGGGGCTCTGAGAGAGAGGGAGGAGCTGTAAGGGAGGGAGGGGCTCTGGTAGAGGGAGGAGCTCTGGTAGAGGGAGGAGCTGCAAGCTTGATGCTTCCCATCGGAACCCTGACATTCAGGTGGTTTGTGCCCCCCCCATGTGTCTCCTTCTTTGACTGCTTGCACATGAGAACATCAGACCTTCACTCTCTTACTTCCACATTACAGTAAAAGGTCGGTCCAAACCGGATCAATTAACTGGTGAGGGACAGAGAGTCAGGTCTGACTCCAGTTTAAAGGTGTTCAGCTGCAGAGAACATCACGACTCAGCGTTCCAAACAGTGTGGCGGCCTGCTGCTACCGTGGAAACGATGTCCTCCAACACAGGGGAACATGTCTTTGTTTCTGAGAGCGTGGAGGCCTCGGTTAAAATCTCCTCTGCTGCAGAAACCCTCGATGAAAAATACAGCGGGGGATTAACAGAGGAACGGCGTGGGGGGGGCAAGGCGGTGTTGATGGCTGTTACGGTGCACATAAATGTTTAAAGCTGCTGCAGTTAGATTAATTATGTGGGAGAGCTGTCATCAGGGATTTACTCACAGCTATTTAAGGTTGGAATGTTACTCCTCTACAAGAAGTAGAATAGCGGCGCCTCTGTGTGTCGGTTAGCGAGACGTCGGTGGAGCGAATGGAAGCAGCAAATCAGATCAGTGACACTAATCCGGAAGGTTTGAGAGGTCATTTCATTAAAGGAGGAAGACCACAGGAGATGGAGACTTTAGATCTGAATGAGAGTTAATCATTAAATAACCATAATTACTACATTTTAGTGGAAAGACATAGTAGCTGATATGTTTCCCATTTGCGTTTGCTTTCTTTGACTATTTTCTCTCACAAAGATATTTCAGTTCGAACATAAAAGACAATGATACGAACAAGACAATCAGAGACCCACTGCTCAACAAAGCTAACACAGAATTAACAGCTCAGGAGGTGGAGACCAAAACCTCAGCTAAAAGAGAGAGATTGTTGGATACTGACACAAGCACAAAGACTCCTGATGGATGCTCGGCTTTGATCTGTAACTTCTGGATGTGGGAGACAACCATTTGGTCACATGTTTTTGTACATGTATCTTGTTGGTGGAAATGCACTTATTGTAAGACGCTTTGGACAAAAGCGTCAGCTAAATGACATATAATGTAATGTAATGTACCAAAAAATCTGTCAGTGTCTTAAGGTTGGTTGTTGAGGCATTTCGGGGGTCTGAAGTGTCAATCGAATGGGTCTCAGACACTCCCAAAACCACCTTAATACACACCCTTCATTTAACCAGGTGAGCGTACACACTCGGTAAACACACACGAGTCGACGCCCAGGATGACTGTGATTGGTTCTAAGAAATACAGAGGTGTGTGATTTAAACGAAAGAACCAGACCCTTTGAAGATGCTTTCACATCAATCATGTCTCATATACCGAATCCAACTTTGGGGACATCTTTTATCTTCAGCTGCCAGTTCAATCTCAAAATCTTTGGAATTTAATCAGAAGTTACGTGGACGTTAAAAACCTCGAAGAAGCTTGGGTTTTCCCTCGAGAGCAGATGACTTGCTTTTCCCATGAACAGTCAGTATCTCACTCTGCAGTAGATCTCATGATGTCACTGTGTGTGTCTGTGTGTGTGTGTGTGTGTGTGTGTGTGTGTACAGTAGCAGCTTGTGGTTTTCATGGCAGTTAAGTGGACTCCAGTTAATGAAGCAGCATGCGATGCTCTCGCTGTGTTTGTAGCTGCAGGATCAACATTATGGAAACTATTAAGATTTTATAAGCCAGATACTCAGACAGGAGCTTCAGGGGGCAATGGACACACACACACACACACATGCAAACACACCCTGTGTGCGTCACAGCTGACCCAGTGTTTGACCTATGCAGGAATCCACAGAGACCAGCCCTCATCCTGCAGGGAGACACACGCTGTTAGCCTTCAACCTGACAGGAGTGTGTGTGTGTGTGTGTGTGTGTCTTTATGTGAGTGCGTCACTGCACTAAAAGTAACCCAACCAAAAAAGGCTTTTCTTTTTCTCATCCTCTCAGACTCAAGTCTTCCCATTCTAAACATCATAAATATGATCATTAGCCACATGCAGGTGCACTTATGTTTTTTTGAGTCGAGACTCTATGGAGATTTGCTTTAATTCAAACCCTTCACATTTCACAATAAAAAATGCATGTTTAGTTGAGTTGGGAAGCAGAGAAATTGGAAAAATTACTGAATTACCTTCTATTCACCTTCTATCCACCTTCTTTCCACCATCTATCCACCTTTTATCCACCATATCCACCTTCTATCCACCTTCTTTCCACCTTCTTTCCACCTTCTATCTAATTTTATCCACCTTTCCATCTTCTGTCCACCTTTTATTCACCTTCTTTCCACCTTCTATCCACCTTCTATCCATCATCTCTTTTCGGGTTCTCCTCCTCGTAGCTCATGAGAGGAAACATCTGGTTTTCAGAAGTTGAGGGTTTGGATCTGGATAAAGAACCGTGTCCTGTGAGTATCGCTGACATGAAGCCGCTGCACCTCAGACGTCTGCAGTTTGGCGCCCTGCGCGTCTTCCTGACATCAACTCGTTGGTTCTCTGGCTTTTACAAAACTTTCCAGTAGTAAATTGTTGATGTGTCTCCACCCGTCTGGGACTCAAGGCGAGTTAAAACAAACGCCATCTCACGAGGGATTCGTCTTATGATTCAAGTAGTGTGATTTGACCTTCTAAAAGTCAAATGTGTAAGTATGTGTATGTATGTGTGTGTGTATGTGTGTGTGTATGCGTGTGTGCTTGGTACCTGATTTGTTGTTTCAGAGTCGGTTCAGAGAACATTTAACTTCTCTGACAAGAGTTCTTCCTGCTGTTAGTCTCTGCGCTAACGTGAAATGAATCCAAGAAAAACACGCTGACCTCATGTGTGCCTGTGGGATGGAATGAAACGCAACACACACACACATACTTATTAGTGTGTGTAAGTGTGTATGTGTTTTCTCTCTGTCACACACATTATTTTGATAGCTGGTCACTCAGACTGATATAAAAACATGAACTGACATACTCGTGTATGTGGAAATATCCAATTATCCTTTTGACAGCTGCCCACACACACTCACACGCACACACACACACACACCCACACGTACCATACGCACACATCTGTCGCACGCGTCACCACGTTTGTTGTTTCATAATTACATGAACTCACAGAACAAAACTCCATAAAAAGTAATTCAATTCCGATTCCGATGTGTCTGTGTGTGAAGGTGTGTATGTGTAGGTCTGTTTGTGTGCGTGTGTGTGTGTGTGAAGGTGTGGATGTGTAGGTGTGGATGTGTAGGTGTGTGTGTGAAGGTGTGTGCGTGTAGGTCTGTTTGTGTGTGTGTGTGTGTGTGTGTAGGTGAGTGTGTGTGTGCGTGACAGAAAGAAAAAAAGAGAAAATTAGAGAGCGGTTACACTCACACACCTGTGTGGGTTTGTGTGAGTGCGTTTGTGTGTGTGTCGTGTGCGGCCTCCCGGGAGGTGTTGCCCGTACCTTGCGGTGTCATGCAGTGAACCTTGACCTTCAACCCCCCCTCCCTGATTAAAGTAGGTTGATTTAGGAGAAGCGGAGACAAATGAAGGCGAGGTTAGAGTGTCAAAACAGGGGGCAAGGAACGAACTGGAGGAGGGAGGAGGGAGGGAGGGGGGTGGGGGGGGTGGATGGAGGTGGATGGAGGCAAGAGGGGGTTGGATGGAGGAGGAGGCAGGCGGGCGAAGGTGGGCGGAGGAAGGTCACAGAGGGTCAACAGCTGAGAACTAATACTCAGGTCAAACTGTGTGCGCGTATGTGTGAGTGCGTGCATGCGTGTGTGTGTGTGGGTATGCGCGCTTGTGTGTTCATGTTTGTGTGTAAGTAGTAAAGTTAAAAAATAATCCTTTTAGAATCTTCATGAGGTTGTTTTTGTTAAACAGTGTAATGTTTTAGAGGCACGATAAGATTTTAGACCCTTTATCGTCACATTGTGATGTGGAGTCTTTTATTAGTTTTATATTCATATATTAATCTAAATCTGTTATTTGCTGTCTGGAATATATACATTTTAAATGACAATCATTTGTAGGAATAGTTTGTTTTCCATGTTGTGGCTGATTTATCTTTTATTTTATTGATTGTTATATATTTATATTAGTACTGATATTCCCTTACAGTTACAATTCATATCCAAAAATCACTATATTTAAATACTTTTCTGGTTAGTAAAGCTTAAACTTCTCAATTGTCATGAAATGTGGATTTATTTCATATTTAAAGAAGATCTTCAGCCAGTTTCATAAACACAGCGCGCTACTGACCTTTGACCTCAGATGAGCTCTGCCTTCCACTTCACGTTCTTACTGGCATGGATTCTCTGCTGGAGAAGTGAGGGGGATGCACACACACACGCAAACACACACACACACACACACACACACACACCCCGACGCTGGTTAACGTCGCTGACAGACGTCCTCCATTTTTGACTCGTTACCAGATAAGAGACTGGTAACAGATAACAGCTGATTACTGCCTGTGTTAGGCAAGGTTGCATGTGTGTGTGTGTGCTGAGGGCATGGTCTACGTCACACACACATACACACACACACACACACACACACACACACACACACACACACAACCATCTGTTTGACTTATTTTGACACCTCTCTGTTTCACCCCAGGTGTTTACCAAATGCTCTGTTAACACCTCCACCTCCTTAAAGTAAATTATCTGTGTGTGCATTTGTGTGCTTGTGTGTGTGTCTGTGTATGTGTGCGTATTGGTAGAAGTTACACTTTCCTCCCACAGATGAGCAGAGCTCCGCTGATAAAGGAACACAACTATGAGATGGTGAAAAACTTCCAATAGAATGCCAAGAATGTGACTACTGATCTTTATTTAGTAATTATTAGTAGTCATCTGTGTTGGTAATGGTGGGAAACACATGGAGGCTCCACATGTAATAAATATTCACAACTATTCACATATTCATTGCCTCCCATCCCTCCCCACTTCCACCCGCAGTTTCTCTGATTTATGGTGGCATGACTGTTGAGGTCTTAGATGAATCAATGATGTCATACTTAACTGAGGAGCTCAGAATTTAATGCGTTTAACAGAATATGATTAAAATAAACACGTTATATGAGGGACATATTTTAAATGAGATGGAGAATGAAAGGATTTTGAGAAGCTTTTGTCAAACGTGATGTGTTCAAGGACCATCAGAAAGAAGAAAATCTGACAAAAATCAGGCTCCTCTGTGACTCAGAGGCTTCGTGGCTGCATTTCCTTCATGCATGACACAGTGTTTCATATGTATTCTGTTCCCGTAGCAACATGCTGAACAACAGAACCCAATCAACTCGGTGTCCCGTCGTCTTTTCCTTCTCCGGAACATGTTGACATCTGTGATGGAGGATGAAACATCTCCCCCTTACCATCACGGCGACCCTTTAGTCTTTTTAGCTCTTCGTCACACAACCAGCGTTGGGACTCGTTTCCAGACCGGTCCTCGTTAACGCGTCCTCGTTAACAACTCAGAGGAGGAAGCGCCGTTTTATGAGAAATGTGTTCTTTGTTGGGGAGGAAAGTAAAGCCCTCAGATCACTTCCTGTCCGCTCCTTTCATCTGCTCCACTCCCTCTTCTCTATTCCACTGCACTCTGTGGAGAGGAGTAGTGACAGGAGTGTTGAAGAGAGTCACTTGAGTCTAATTTACTATTTGAATACCCTCATTTTTCAACCAGAGCAAAGGAAGTGATTGTATTTGTGAATGGGTGAATGATGACATGAAGTGTTTAAAGCGTTTTGAGAGGTCGGGAGACTAGAAAAGCGTTAAAAGTACAGTCCATTTTCCATATAAATGGGAAATGATCAAAGCTCATGTTGGTCCATCTCAGATCTGAGGAACGGTTCGGCCCTCTTCTGGGAAGGCGGAGTCAGCGGCGGCTATCAGGCCCTGCTATTGGACGAGGATCGAGGGTGGCTGCTGGTGGGGGGGAAGGACCACGTCTACCTGCTGAGCGCGGACGGCTCGGACCTCAAGGCGCACGCGGTGAGGACGCCACAGGACATTGGCAAGTTGAAAAAGAATCCGGAAGACGTCTTGACTTCCTGTTCCTGTCCAGCAGGTCCACTGGCCGGCCTCCACGGAGCACGTGCAGCGCTGCCAGCTGGCCGGCAAGAGTCTGGAGGTAGACACGGAGTCAAAATATAATGTTCACGACATTGTTTTAATCACGCTACGATAACAACCGTCTTTTTCATTAAGAAAACAACATAATAAAAAAGCTGTTTTGAGTATTTGTGCTAAGCTAAGTAAGCTTTCTGTGGTGCTCTTTGCGCCTGCGTCTCTTTACTGTTCTTCCTGCTTCCAAGTCACGAAGACATCACATTGTGTCTCCTCTTCGTCCCCAGACGGACTGCGCCAACTTTGTGCGTCTGCTGCAGCCGCTCAACAAAACCCACGTTTACGCCTGTGGGACCGGAGCCTTCCACCCGCAGTGTGCCTACCTGCGCCTGGGCCACACCGCACAGGTGTTCTCAGTCATGCTCATGCTCTGCGGGAGGTCATGTGACCGTGGTGGAGTTCCTTTATGGTCTAATGTCAAGTCATGTGACCGTGGTCTCTCTCTCTGCCCCCCCCTCTCTATAGGAGCCGTTGTCCATACTGTCTCACACAGTGGAGTCTGGCAAAGGGAAATGTCCCTTCAGTCCCACGCAGGCGTTCACCGCTCGATTGACTGGTGGGCCTCCTCCAGTACACACATGTAGTCACACACACACACACACTCATCATCTACTTCAGGATTGCAATTACAAAGAGGCTCCGTTAGGTCCTTTTTTATGTCATTTTGAGATATAATTAGAGAAATAAAGACCCGATTGACTGTGTTGTCCAGATCAGAATAGTTTAAATATGTACTGATTAGAAGTTAGGGAGGGAAGAACAATGGAATTAACCAGGAAATGAGTTTCTTGTTTCTTCTCCTTATTTACATCCTTCTGTCCCTCCCTGCAGACGGTGAGCTCTACGCAGGGACCCCCGTGGACTTCATGGGGGTCAACGCTGCGGTCTTCCGTTCTCCGGTCCGGTGCAGCAGCCACAATCACATCCGGACCGAAGCCAACGACCAGAACTGGCTCAACGGTGAGAAGCTTTGCCCTCCATTATGATGATGATCATTTGACCAGGACCAACTAAACTCCCCCTCCCCCCCCCCCCCCCCCCCGCCATTCAGAGCCGGACTTTGTGGGCTCCTTCTCCATCCCCGACACCCACAGCCCGGACGACGACAAGATCTACTTCTTCTTCAGGGAGCGGGCGGCGGAGGCCGACCAGTGGGACCAGCGGGTGTACAGCCGGGTGGCTCGGGTCTGCAAGGTTAGGGTTAGGGTCAGAGACGTCACGTGTAAAGTCAGGTCTGGTCTTTGTTTCCAGCAACTTCATATTGTGAACTCCAGAAACATCATTCGTAACATTCATTTGATTAATTTGAGTATTGATGCGAGTAGCAACTAGTGTGCTGAGGTCTGATTGTGAAGCCAGCAGCTAGAGACCTTCGTTAAGCATAAAGACTTGAAAGGGGGGGAGGGCAGCTATTTAAAAAAAAAAAGTAATTTATACGTATAAAAAAGCAGTTTCAAGTGTTTGTGCTAAGCTAAGTTAGCATTCTTTATATTTACGCAGTGAACGGGGTTTCCGTCCATCAGCTTAAAATTAAGATATTTATTTTTTAACAAATATCAGCCGTAGTTGTTGTTCTTCTTCTTCACCCCCCTCTTCTCCCTCTTCTGCAGAACGACGTTGGAGGGAAGCGGAGTCTCATCAACCGCTGGACCACCTTCCTCAAGGCCCGGCTGGTCTGCTCCGTCCCCGGCCCGTCCGGGGTCGACACGCAGTTCGACGAGCTCGGTGAGATCGCCCTCTTTCCTTCCTTCCTTCCTTCCTTCCTTCCTTCCTTCCTTCCTTCCTTCCTTCCTCTCGGCCTTTTCTTTCATCCTCGTTCGTTTTATTCTAAATCCATCATCTTTGAAGACGAGGTTCCACCATCTTTTTTTCCCTTTTCTCCTCATGTTCAATCTGACCTCAGGAGCACACAGATTCATATCATTACCATTAAAGGTTAAAGCTGTCACTGTGTCTTCCAGAGGACATCTTTGTTCTGGAGACCAAAGACCCTCAGAACCCGACCGTCTACGGCGTCTTCAGCACTTCCAGGTGAGAGGACGCACCTGTGTCAATGTCCAATGTGTCCTCACGCAACAGTACTTATGATAGCTTACAAAAAAGGAATTCACCTTCAAAAGTCCATCATCTTTACAAGAAAAAAAAAGAAAAAAAACTAAACTGCTCAGTTATGTTTTGACACAATAGAACTACTTGAGGAAGAAAAAATAAGTTAGAGTTCAAATAACTCTGGAAATGGTGTCAGAATAACACTCAATGATAAAAATCCTAAACCAGGAAAAATTACAAAAGTTGACAAACTATGTTCAAATCCAATATGTGTCCACTTGTTAGCAATGTTGGAGAAATATGAAGCGCTAGGTGTTAAAACAATTTATATTTCTACATCCTCTCTGCGCTGTGGTCACTACCTGAAGCTTCTCTTATTCATGGTCACATGGCTGAAAGCTTTGTTGTTGCCCGCGGTGTGTTCGAGGACCGGTGGAATAAATGACGGGGTTTTGATGTTAGAAGAGAACTCTTCTGTGCCCCTCCCCTGCAGCTCCGTGTTTCCCGGCTCGGCGGTGTGCGCGTACTCGATGGCGTCCATCCGAGCGGCTTTCAACGGGCCCTTCGCCCACAAGGAGGGCCCCGACTACCGCTGGGTCGAGTACAAGGGCCGCATCCCGTACCCGAGGCCCGGCACGGTGAGTCCACGCGGGATCAAACCACGGAGAAAGAGGGGGAGGCGGTTCATTTTCTTCTCGCGAAGCGTTTGAGAGTATTTGAGATGTATTTAAGCCCAGCATTGACCCCCCTGTAAACCCCCCCCCCACCCCCCCCCCCCTCAGTGTCCCAGCGAGACGTACGACGCGCTGCACAAGTCCACCCGGGATTTCCCCGACGAGCTGGTGAGCTTCATGCGGCAGCACCAGCTGATGTGGGAGGCCGTAATGCCCCTGGGGGGTCGGCCCGTGCTGACCCGGGTCAACGCCCCCTCCGCCCTGAGGAGGCTGGTGGTGGACCGGGTGGAGGCCGAGGACGGGCCCTACGACGTCCTGCACCTGGGCACAGGTGAGTGGGGGGGGGGTGGGGCGGGGACTGCTGAGTGTGTGAGTGGGGGTGGTTGGGGGGGGGGGGGGGATTTCTTCTCATCATCTGCACATAAACCTGCCCGATAAATGCTCTGATTCTTCTTCTTGTGGCTGTGTTTGGATGCAGTGTATGCATGCGTGTTTGTGTGTGTGTGGGTTTGTGTTCCGGCATACGTCCAGAAGAGTAGAAGAAGAAACTATTTTTACATGAGTAGAAGTTGTGTTGTGTATTTTACTCAGTGTTGGTTCTCTGTGTTATTTTAAGTTTAGTGAGTTTAGTAAGTTGTTCCTTGTTCTCAGGAGGACACAGACAGTCTTCATGCATCATTAGTCCATATAGGGTCGGACTCAGTAGACACACTGATGCATGAACACATGTCAGGATGCTCCCACGAGGCCTCACATCACAGGACTCAGATCTCTCTGTGGGAATCCTCTTGTGTTTGTGTGTTCGCTGCTCGACGAGAATCCCAGACTCAGAATATGAGGGGCGACTCCTCTGGTCCAATAGAATTGAGATAATGACTCTACTTCTCTCTTGATCTATTCCCTCAGTAAACATTGTTAACATGAGTTCATGGTTTCAATAGCTTGTTTCAAGTCTTCAATACAGCATGATGTTCATTTAGTAAATGATGGTCGTAAACAGACCATAAAGCAACAAGCTGATTAACAGGTCTCTAATAGAAAAGAAAAGGAACGGTCAGGTTTTATCATAATTCATTTTAATTAAGTGTTTGTTCTCAATAAGAGAACATGTGGGTCCACGGAGTTGAAATATGAACAAATGAGCGGTTCTTTCGGTGTTGGTGTGTAAAGTAAATGTCTCATTGTGTCGATGCTCCCAGATGATGGGAAGGTGCTGAAGGCGGTATCGTTTGTCAAAGACAGCCTGGACAGGGAGGAGATCATCCTGGAGGAGCTGACCATTTTCAAGGTGAGACAATAAAAGAAATAAAGGCGTAAATACTTCTTATGTGGAACATATTTGTTTAGAAATAATCAGCTGAACATACAATGAAGATATTGATATCTCTGTAGATAGGCGGATAAGGAAGTAAAGGACAGTGATAAAAAAAAAAAAATCCAATTAAAGTAGGATATCAGAAAAAAAAGAGTGCACAGGTAAGGGAAACCAGACGTCTGTTTACGTATCAGGGTAAAACAGGAAGTGAACCATTTCCTGCGCCGTGCTCCTTGGATGGTTGGTGAGATCCCTACAAAGATACCTGCCCCTTGTCATTGACCTGAGGCTCCGCCTCCTCGGGGGTCAGGGGTCACCGAGTCCCTTTCTGCGGGTCGGAGAGGTGGGGGCCGCCCCTCGTCAGGTTTCCCAACTGGAGACCCTGAGGCATTCCTGAAGGATCCGGTGTGGCTTTTGAGTCGACACAAAGATCTCCCTCATACATCAGCTCATTTACATTCATCCACCCATCCATATTCATATCTACTATGTAGGAGATATATGACACATAAGAATATAGTGTATATATACAGTATATATCATACTATCCTTAAACGGAATGTAGAAAAGCAGGTTTTTATTAAACTCATCCATTTTTCTTTTTTTCCTGAAGAGTCCGACTCCCATCCTGAGCATGCAGCTGTCCACTAAGAGAGTAGGTCTACTTGTCTTTATGTCTCACTGTCTCATCCGTTTGTCTTTATGTCTCACTGTGACTTTTATCAAATCATAACCCGGTATGTTGTGACTCTTCTTTTATATTCAGTAGCCAATAAAACGCAGATATGATGGAAAAGGTTCATTTCATACGTAGAATGAATTCCAGTTGTGGGAAACATTTATATTTATACTTGTAAACATATTCATATTCAAACAAATCGTACGATAACGTAGGAGATCACGTGTGCTGTTGAGCCTGTCTCACCTCCCTCCCTTTTCCCCCGTCTCGCTTTCACTGTCTCTCCACCACAGCAACAGCTGTTTGTGTCCAGCGAGGAGGGGGTGGCCCAGCTGGGGCTCCAGAGGTGTAATCTGTACGGGTCGGACTGTGCCCAGTGCTGCCTGGCCAGAGACCCGTACTGCTCCTGGGACGGCCAGACCTGCTCCACGTACTTCCCCTCCAGCAGGAGGTAGGGACGTGTATCTATTGTATGCATTTTAAGCTGTTACTGTTTATGGAATGCTCTCACACGGGACACGAACAATAGTCTCCTGAATAACATACCCCCCCCCCCCCCCCCCCCATCCCCGACTATACTGTTCCCCACAGTATTGTCCCGTCAAACCACGTACTACTTCACTCATTTCTACCAATTGATGTAGAAGTGAGTGTGAGAGTCTTCAGGAGCTTTGTTTCACTAAGTGAATGATGCCTGATAAAGAATCAGCATGCGTGTGGAGAGGGAGAATAGAATGAAGAAGAATCGGGAAGAAGAAAGAAAGAAAGTTTAATTAACACCCCCTGAAGAGCAAGACAATTATTATAATATATCATAAACCTGTAGTCTAATGGAGAGAAACATGAGCCGTTAGGCCTGTAGACCTGTTCCAGCGTGAAGGACGTGAGACGAGGAAGGGCGGGGTCAAAGGGGACAGAAGGTGACGGCTACAGTTCACGTGGCTGGAACAACACTCGGTATTTTCATAGCCTGTTTCCTCGTTCACGACGGCAGTAGCTCCGGGATTCTTCCCCGCGAGGAGCCAACAGAAGCCCAGCAGCAGCAAAGAGGACTATCCAATGGTCGTATAGGACATCATCTTGTCTTCAGTGTCCACACCGTCAGAGACGGGGACATCAGAGACATGTCAGCACGCCTTTTTGCGTACAAATATTAGAATCATAGTCAGAATTACACTAGAGTACATCTAATAAACAGCTTATAGGTAAGTTGCATAATTCATGTGTGTGTGTCTGTGTGTGTGTGTGTGTGTGTGTGTGTGTGTGTGCCAGGCGGGCTCGGAGACAGGATGTAAAGCACGGAGACCCCTGGAGCCAGTGCCCCGTCACAGAGGACAGTAAGGACATCCGCCTCCTGATGTTGAATAAACTGCTTCTGTTTGGAATGTTGCTGAGAAACACACACACACACACACACACACACACACACATCAACACTGCCATTAATCTCTCAAATGCCACAGATTTTTGTAAACTTTTGAAAAATTTTGTAAATTGTAAACACAGAAGAAAATTTTCACACTTTGTTTTTTGCAAAAATACTCAATACCAGCACCTCACTGACATCACTACCATTATGCAAGAAATATAAGTGAATATGAACACGCCACCGCCCTCTAGAGGTCGGATTGAGTAACTGCAGGTTTCTCTTCCCAGATAAACTGGTGGCCAGAATGATGAATATGATAAATATGAATATATGAAAAATGTGAACAACCTTCTGTTACCATAATAACAGGGATGTCAGCTTCATCAAGTTGAAATCAAATCAAACGGAGTGGCCTCATCTCAACACAATTAGTTTATTCACATAAGTATAATCCAATTTTGCACCACCCCCACCGCTCAGACCCGCACTCTGTGGAGGTGAAGCCGGTGTTTGCCGTGGAGGGGAACGCCACCTTCCTGGAGTGTGTTGCTCGCTCGCCGCAGGCGGCGCTCCGGTGGACGCTGCAGCCCGCCGAGGACCAAGAGCCCCGAGAGGCGAGTCGACAACTGAGAACAGCTGGAGTGAGAATCTCTCCTCGGCTTCCGGTGTATTCAAACGGCGTGTTATTAAAACCAGTTCTCTCTCTCTCTCCGTCAGCTCCATCAGAGCGGCGAGGACGACCGCTCCCTCCGCACCGGGCGGGGGCTCCTGGTGCAACGCCTGCAGGCGGCCGACTCGGGCCTCTACACCTGCGCCGGCCACGAGCACTCCTACCGCCAGGTGCTGGCCCGCTACCGCGTCCACGTCATCCCCAGCCGCGGCCTGCGCGCACCGCCGGGCCCCCGGCCCCCAGCGGGGAAGGCCGCTCCGGCTCTGGCTCTCTGGTACTTCTGGCCCCACCAGCAGCTTCCACCGAAGAGCTACAAGGACTTGCGCCGGGTGGCCGTGGAGCAGGACTGCGAGCAGCTCTGGTACCGAGAGAAGCGGCGGCAGCAGAAGCTGCGCAACTTGAAGCATGAGAGCAAGAAGGCCCGGGTGAGGAGGAACAACCCGCCGGAGGCCGCGCTCTAGTAGTCCACGCGAACACTGTGCGGGGAATATTTTCACCTCTTTATCGTTCTGTCGAGGAGCGGTTGTCTGTGCTCTCTTTAAGAAACCAGACTCCATTGGTAAAAAATAGGGATTTTACCTCTCAGCTCAGGAACTGCTGCTCTGATCAACCAAATTGTTTAAATCATTGGGTGACTTTAAGGGTTAGTTCAGATTCACCCAGGAACTAACACACCAACAAGCACCAGCGGCCCCAGTGTTCTGAGAATCTGAATTTCTATTTGTATCGATTGAGTCCTGGTCCTCATACAAGCCCAGTTCAAAACATCATAACAAAATCTAGCACTGGTAGTGATGAGAAGAGAATATTTTCCTTGAATGTTTTGAATTTCATCCACAATTCAACCATGCTTTTTTTTCTGTCCGAATGATGTATTTCAACCTGAAGATGGCAGCAGATTGTAGCTGATGGCCGACACAGAGGACAAGATATATATATATATATATATATATATATATATATATATATATATATATATATATATATATATATATATATATTTATCTATATACATTAACAAGTGTTTGCCCGATGTTGCTACACATTGAACTCTTTGAACATATAAATCTTTGAAAATAAATATAAATGTAAATGTAAAGCTTATGGATTTTGCAGTTAAACTAATAGTTATTATTAACACCCATATATATTAAATAACTCTATTTTTAATAGTATTCTTACTTATCAAGATACTGTTCATATGAACTTGTGTTTTTTTTTTAAACTTTACAATATAAATAAATGAAATTGTCTTCATAAGTCCCAAAGGTTGTATATAATAAAAGATTGTAACCCTTCAAGGATGTTGTTTTTTTTGCCACATAATAACTATATTATATTATATATTTTTTTATTATGGCATTTTGTCAACACGATATATTTTTTTTCCAAAACGTTTTTCCACCAAATATTTTTTGAGAATGTTCTTTGTCATTTGTTAAGATATTATATTTTGATGGGTTTTTTTCAACTTTTTTTTACTTTGTTCTCCATGACATTTTTCCATCTCCTTTTTTAAACGAATAAAAAAGTTTTAATAAAGAATAGTTAGAAGAATACATCTGGACATGCAGTAGCATAAACCTGTGTTAGTTAATCGTATCTTAAATGAATCCAACAGGCAGAAGCACAGCAGCTGAGTGAACGTTTAGTCAACAGTAAATATATTTTCGCACGCAATCTATTCGTTACAATTTAAGGATGTAGGCTATTGTGACAATTCATTTTTTTAAATATTTATTTAACGTTTGTAATTGTTTTTATAAAGAATAACGAATTAAAAGAAATTTGAGCTAGTGCTTCCAAACTGCTGCGGATGCAACAAAATTAATCTGAGTAGATTAATCAGCCACTAGGGGGCGACACCAAATTGGTCCCACATCCCGCGAGCGTTGCAAATCTCTCGTTGTTTGTTTACAACCTGATAACTTCCGGTCGGCGTTACCTCGGTGCACAGCAAGCTAACCAAAGCTATTCGGTTGTTTCAAACTCAACGTTTCAAGTCAGCCTTCAGGATGGGATGTGACGGTGGAACGATTCCTAAAAGACACGAGTTGGTGAAAGGTCCCAAAAAAGTCGAGAAGGTGTGTTACGCTCATTGATTGATTCTTCATGTTAAAAGTCACGGTTAGCAATGTTTTCGTTAGCTCGTTAGGCTAACAGAGTAACTGTATCCTATCATTACTTCGTGGCTATTTACATCGACATATACGATGGTTTGATGAAGTGATATGTAAAGTTATATTATTTTAGTTCACGGTAATATTAGCGAACTTGTAATTCGTCTTGTTAGGCGTTATGTTTGGCTAACTACTCGACAGCTAGCTAGCTAGCTAACGTCAGCACGGGTAGCGTTACACTAGTGTTTATAACGTTACGTTTATAGACACGTTACTAAACATTTACCGTTAGGCAATTGACTACTGTGGCACGTTACATGTTATACAGCGTGCCCATACGTATCTGTTCGTGTTTTGCAGGTTGATAAAAATGCAGAATTGGCTGCCAAATGGAAATACTGTGCCTTGAGCCAAGAAAAACTCAGACGCCCCATTGTGGCCTGTGACTTGGGAAGGTAAGAGTTGGCTTTTTGTTTTGCTCATCGTCAATCTTCTGTGACGTTGATGGGGGGAAAAACACAACAACAGCTGTTGTGTTTGTGTCACAAACTAACGACCTCGGCATAACCGCATCGTCCACCTGTTTACCCATATCTGCTTACTCCAGCTTTACTATGTCCTAAAAGTCTGGTCCGTGTTATGTTTCAGGCTGTATAACAAAGATTCTATCATTGAGTATCTTTTGGATAAGACTGCAGAGAGACCCAACGTTGAGGCTGTAACTCACATCCGTGGGATCAAGGTAAGTGTCGAAGCTCTGCTGAACAATGCGTTCCCAAACGTGTTTAGGCGTGTCAGCGGCTGTTAATATTAGTGTGCGTTTGTAGGGCTGGGTGAAAAGGAAAATCTAATAAAATTATACCCCTCTCCACGTCGACCCACAAATGTTTTTGACAATATATTTAATAATGCAAGCTTTGATCTGCAATGAATCAGTGGGTAAAGAACAAAACGCCTAGAACAGTCTGGAAAATAAATCATGGAAAAGTCTACACTTAGATTAGATACCAATGTAGATATTGTAATATATCATAATTTAGATGTAATATTTTTATAGATATATATCTGTTTCTTATACATTTGAACCATTATTCCTTTCACTCCCCTCACAGGATATTAAGGAGCTGAACTTGACTGATAACCCCGAGTGGAAGGGAGAGAGAAGCAATACTAAAGGAGACATATATGAAGACATGCACTGTGGCATGTTCATTTGTCCTGTCGTTGGGACGGAGATGAACGGCAAGCACAGGTAAGAAGTAAATGGGTCTACAAGCTAAGGATAATAAAAAAAGCTGCTCCATGTATGATGTGTCAAGTATGATGGTAATACAGAACTATTCTGTTGTCATCACCACTGTTAACTTTCATCCAATGTTAAAAAGAATGCACCACACATGTACTTGTATTGACCGTTGACTTTGTGCAGGAAATATAATATTATAAAATCTGATGTGTCCATTTTTAGGTTCTGTTACCTGCAGACCTGTGGCTGTGTCTTTTCTGACAGGGCACTGAAGGAGGTCAAGACAGAAATCTGCCACAAGGTGAGAAATATTTGATCTTTTCTCCACAGTTTATCCATTTAAATTGCTTCAATGAATCAGTGGTTTGCACATATCCCCTACATCAGTGAGCTATCTGTGTTCAATGATTCTTCTTCTGCAGTTATTTCACCACTAATGATTGGTAAATAGGCAGCGCTGTTATCAACGTAGATAAAACATTACCGGAATGTCATTCACATGGTGCCAGAGGCACAATCTGTTGCTTGGATAAATATTAATGCGTCTTAATACTTAAGGTACTGTAAGGAGGTTTTGGAAATTTAGCAGTAGCTGAATAAATTATTTCAACTAACCAGAAAATTTGGAAGAAACAACAACACTATTCAAGGTACCGGACAATAAGCTGCTTCTTTTTTCCCACGCTTTGAACCCAGCGGCTTATACAACAGTGTGGCTAATGTATCATTTTTTATGGTCTAATGCGCTGGAGCGAGACTGACAGGTGCAAGGTTTATTTGATCCGTAGGACTTTTAAGCTAAAAAGTACAAAATTGTCTGCACGTAATGTCCGTTTGGACAAGGAAGCATGCAGCGTTATCCGATTTGACATTCTGATGTGTCGTTGGCAAATGTTTGGTTACCTAACTAAAAAAGGAAGGTTCATTGTTGACCTTTGATTTCCCAACAATCATTTAACCAATCAAGGTGTGTGTGTGTGTGTGTGTGTGTGTGTGTGTGTGTGTGTGTGTGTGTGTGTGTGTGTGTGTGTGTGTGTGTGTGTGTGTGTGTGTGTGTGTGTGTGTGTGTGTGTGTGTGTGTGTGTGTGTGTGTGTGTGTGTGTGTGTGTGTGTGTGTGTGTGTGTGTGTGTGTGTGAGAGCCCTTTAGCTATTATTTATTGATGCGTGGTGTAAAGCTCCCTCTCCGTGTTTAGCTACACCTTTTCTTTTTGGCTTTAGGTAGGTTTTCTACAAGATAAACAAAACCTGCATCAAGGCTCCAACACTGTTCATCTTTTTAAGCATTTCCAAACAATGAGCCAAATGGAGAAACATGGACCTATGAACAATTTGGGAAACTGACCTATTTAAAGTAATTGTATAGCTATTAACGTAATTTCTCATGGCCAGGCTATTGTTTGGTTGCAGTGCGCGGATCACATCCAGTGACTGTGGAGGCGAAACCATCTTGTCCCAGATCAGTTATTTTACATTGCCATAAATAGGGCCTGAAAGCAAAAGTTATAGTACCTCTTGTGGGAAACTGACTCCGCAGAGATGGACTTATTAGGAGAACACGGAATTTATTTTATTTATAGCCAATGACATTTAGAGGGCCTGCTTCTTATTTAATCCGACATTTGGGTAGTATAATGTGCATAGTTCCTTACATTATTTCAGCATTTACTTATTAGTTGGGCTTCCAACATGATCAAGTTTGTTACATTCCTCTTTGTTTTAAGTGCTATTAACTCTGAATATACCCTGTGCCTGTGTGTTTTAGATAAATGACGTTTAAAAGTTTCCTTAACTGATCAGAGCCGGCAGCTCTTTGTTTGGAGTCACCTTTTGTAAAACTGATAATAGCCACTATGACTAACCGTATTCCTGAAACTATGACTTAAAGCTTCTGTTTAAGTGCTTTTCCATGAAAGCCTCAAAGCTGCCGCACAAAGCATGAAACCCCTCCACCATGACTTTATGGATAATACCTTTAGGAATGCTCAAGCATTTTGTTTCGCAGCTTCAGACAAGATGTGTCCAATTCTAAAACGCGTTATTCTCATGAGACCAAACATGGATGTGAGCAGAATATTGCTTTGGATAAACACATGGAGTCGTGTTTTACAAAGGAAAGAAGGGAGATTTTTTTACATTGTCTTTGTTTGTTTGCACGTGGTACACTTTTATTGAAAAAGACATATGCTATTTTTAAGACTCTTGTTCAGGGTTTCGGGCAAACCCTGGAACTTCCAAACATTTTTTTAATTCTTATTAATTCCTTACAGTGCAGGTTGTTTTTTCCAGCGTTTGGTGGTTGATTGACATCCCAGACAGGCACATTAACGTGTCAACGTGGAAATTTCTCTCCTTTTTATTAAATAAAAAATCATTATCAATTGTTTTTTTTTAACTGGACTACACAATAATAAATTAAACATAATAAATAGTTATTTTAAACAATATGAAGTTCATATTCAGTCATAAAATGCCCCTTTCTAGTGCAGTTGTCTCGATGTTGTATACATGGCTATTTTCAATGAAAATAAAATACATAAAGATCCTCGGGACCCTTATCACACACACACACGTACGTATGTGTCGCTGTCAGGTGGAACAACGATCCACTTCCTCTGTAAAGTGCTAGCATTGCCTCAGAGGAAGTGGCAGTTTTACAGCCAACCGCGATTTCATGCTCCTACGGTGCCGTTTATGTAACTGTTGCTGGTGTTTCCCCGTGTGGCCAGCAGCCACGGTGGCTCTATGGAAACAGTCGCCTGGTTCAACACCTTGGTCCTGTGCCACTGCTCCAGGCAGTCCAGGGCCTCGGGAAACGTGTCCCTCTCAAACTTATTGGCAAACATGCTGTTGCTGTTGATGATCCATGGCAGGTCCTCCATGCCGTAGATACAGATGTCTCGTATGTAATGCCCTAGAACACAACAAAAAGCGTAGTCTTTACTTTTATATTCAATTGAATGTCTGTTTGTTTTGCCCTACGCTGTTACGTAAACATCCTCTTCTTCAGCCTGTAAAAGCTAAATTAAAAACAGACGCGGTACTGAAGAATCCGTTGTTCGAGATAAACCTTCCTTCTATCATCTTTTGTTGAGTAAATCTTGTGTTGCCGTAGCAAGTAATTGGTCCTGTAATCCTGTCTGGAGCCAAACATAAAACATCGAGTATGGAGCAGACCGTTTGTTTGTCATGAGGGGAAGGAGTTGTGCTAATAATAATTAATTGGTAGACAATGATGTGATCATTCTTTTGTAAATGACATCACAGATTCACTTTATAAATCATTTAAGAATTCACAATGCGCATAAACTGACGGTGATGAATCATTAAGGTAAGTTGCTCGTTATCACACACACACCCGCACTTCTGTGCCGTACCTTTGCAGCCACTGTGGGACGTTCCCTCTTGATCCCTCCACTTGATTGCCCGGATTTTGCCTTCCCAGCCTCCATCCGGATAGCTGCCGGGAGCTTCTTTAAACACACCATGAGACAGGACAAATTAATTGAAATTAATTGATCTATTTTCCATAATTTACTTCCCTCTCTGAGATGGTCCCGATGCTTCCCAAAGAAAAGCTCTGTGGGCTCTCTATCAAAGTTGGGGATGAGAATTTGCCTTCCAGTGAGTCCCCCTAAAGCCTTTGCTATTGTAAAACCTAAACGAGCTGTTTCAAAAACTTTTCCTTTAGCGTAAATGTGATCTTCGCGAGGCCTGCACCAGGACGCTTTTCAGTGCGGCTTCCGCCCACATTGAAATGTCAGGTTAACTTTCCTACCTCAGCGCACAATAGCAGTGCAGAATAACTCTTAGTTTATCAGGGGGAAGTATTCAATGCACACTTTTTTCCAGGAGGGGAAACCCTGATAAAACACTGCAGTCTAGCAACAGGAGCAAGTGTGTCACCGCGGGACGCACATTGCAAAAGGAATTAACGTCTTTAAGGCAAAAACACATCCTAACCTATTTACTATTATTATTAATCGACCAATGGCAGCATTACTTGATTAGTGAAATGTATTTTAAGAGTCTGGTTACCTACAGAGTATAACTGTAGGGAATTAGAATGAGCTGGTTTTGTAAGTTTGTGTTTTTTATTAAATTTTAATACGGCTGTTTAGCTATTGAATTATCAAAAAACCTTTTATCGTGTAATATATTGTCATGGAGATTAGAAATGATCTATTTTGTGGTAATGCATTTGGACCACAGCTCCTGTCTCTAAAGCAAATTAAATCATTATGATGGCTTCATTTGGGCTGTGATCCAATCCACACTTTTTTTTGTTTTCTTTTTTAACTTTCTGACTCCAACAGAACGTTTATCCCCCTACGAAGTGTTTAGCTTGAACACGCTCGGATTTAGTGCGGCTTCCTGTTGAGTCCACAGCTCGTGCAAATTTGAAATCTTGCCTCACAGTCGATGATCCTGCTAAACCCTTTACGGTTCAAATGTGCTGTTTGACCTTGTTGCATTGATTTGTTTTTCGGCATCAAACAAGCAGATTTTGTTTGAACTTCCTAATCACAGAAGTTAATAATTAATCGGGGGGGGAGGGGGGGGTTCGCGGCGGTTATGCTGCAGAACGCATTTGAATCGGGCGGTTTACCTGCGATGTGACTGAGTGTCACCCAGTAGTGCTCGTCTGGACTGAACGTGTCTTTGGACCACTCCAACAGGTCCTGGGCCACCGGGCTCTTCAGAACGAAGTCCACGAACTCCCTGGTGAGAGCGTAGTACGCCGTGCCAAAATAAACCTGCAGATTGTGCGGAGGCGGAGCTTTCGTCAGCCTGGAGCCCGCCCGAGCCACGTGTGAGCCCGTTATCTCCTTGTGCCGGAGCTGCGTCCTGTGCATCATGGTCCTCGGCTGCTTGACCCCGGGCGTCATGTTTCTGTCCCGCCACTCTTTGCTCTGCATGTACCGCACCAGTTCCAGGTTGCTCATGACGGGGAAGTCCTGTCCACACAGATTCACCACCTTCCTCCAGGCCGTCTTGGACCGCGCCAGGTCCGTCATGCAGTTGAAATCGGCCTGCAGGCGGGAGAAGCCGGCGTACGTCACTATCTCGCTGCGGCTGGACAGGAAGGTGTTTTTGAAGCAGCCGACCAGCTTGAGCACGGCCGCCTTGTACTCGGCTGGAGCCTTTCTGTCCACGTGGATGCAGTAGACGTTCTGCGGCATGTAGATGGCCCGCAGCAGGCGCACAAAGAGCTCCAGCTCCTTGTGAACGGTCACAATGAAGGCCAGCGGGTAGTCCTCCTCCTCGCGACTGAGGGGCCTCGTGATGAAGTGGAGGTCTCCGATCAGTTCGGAGCACTGCGTGCGACTGCTCGCAACGTAGCTTTCCACCTGGTTGACGGAGAGAATACGCATGAACACCTCGTCCGGGGGCGCGGTTACCCGTCTTGCATGTCGACGTGCATATGGACGTACCTGGCAGCCCCGCCGGTCCCACTGCACGTCGTCGTCCGCGCCGGCCAGTAAAGCTTTACATTCAGCGGAGAAGGGCCTGCAGCTCGGAGGCTCGGCCAGCTTGAGCTCGGTCGGGACCCTGGCCCTCATGTAAATAACTGAACAAATGATGATACTCATCCCCAGGCACAACAGGAAGCTGCATTTAGTCCCCTTCAGCTGGCACATAATATCCCTACTTCACGGAACAGCACCACCACAGATACAACTCCTGCAATGAAGACATCCACAGTGGTAATTTGCAGTAGGGGTCTCAGACCCCCCGAGGGGGACGTGAAATAGGGTTAAATATGTAGGTTAGTGCTAATTGATGCTGCCGGATTTGACATCAAGAATAGTTTAGTGTGCAGAATGTTGGCTCAGTGCCTCAAAGGGATGTTCTTTTGGGTGGTTCAATTAAAACGTATCCAGGATACGACGACAGGAAGTAGCTTTCTTTAGTGAGCCGTCCCGCTCTCTGCGATGCAGAATGTTCCCCGTTGAGCAGACGAGAAGCTCTGGCGTATCGAGACACGGCCGGTCTCTTGAGGACGAGTCCTAATCCCATGTCAACCAAGTGTTCTCACTCCAATCCTCGGGCTGCTCGAGTCTCGCCGCTCACAGGAAAACAACACCAAGGATTCACTTTTCCGTGCGGGGGGGGTTTGCCATGGTTTCTACCCTTCTACCCTTCTGTTGAGATCCCAACACCTCCCCGCCACACCTTCCTTAAACTGCCGATGGGAAAACAAGATAAAACCTGCACCTTGCTCTAAATCCTGGCACACAGCGATCTACCATCTGATAGATTTAGGATCCCTTGTTTTCAGAAAAAACCCATTTCTTTTCACATGATATCCTTACTTTGTGATTACGTTTGCCGTCTAAATCTAACATCCAAAGCTCACATGGAGGCATGCAGTGTGTACAGACAGAGACGCGGCGAGTTGAGCCATTTACCTTCGAGGCAGCTCGCTCCGTCCGTCCCAGCGGCGAGGAAGTAAAACATTAGACATCCGCGCCTCGCTTGATCACTGTTACCGCAACAGCTCCTGGGAGCGTGTTACTAAGAACCAGCCGCTGGAGAGCACAAGCCATGTGCACCGTTGTGAGCAGCAGCAGCAGTAGTAGAACTAGTTGTTGTAGCAGCAGCAGTAGAACTAGTTGTTGTAGCAGCAGCAGCAGTACTTCTGTCCGATGTCTGACTGTGACTTGGTTGACGCTCTCTGAGCTCAGGACACCGACCGAATGAGACGCTTTACTTTGAGCTTCCTTTTTCTGCTGTTGTATTCATTGCTGATAAGTCGCTTCCCCCCCCCCCCCCCCCCCCCCCCCCCCCCCCCCCTCCCCCATCCCCGTGAGACGGGGCCTGCCCCTGCCTGGTTACCGGTAGTGGCGCACAGGTCTGACGCATATCTCACACTCCTACACACACTCACACACTCGCACTCACACGCTGATTCTCTCTCTCTTTCTCTTTCTAAGCTCCCTCCTTCCTCTCTCTCTCTCACAGCTTCCCCTTAAAGTGTCCCGCTCAGTGGATTACTGCATCGTTCCCTTTTAGTCCTTTTGCTCTGATTCATTTAGTGTCTCTCTCTCTCAAATGGCCTTTCAGTTCCAGTTCCTCTGCCCAGTTAGAGATGCACACATTTGATTATCCTCCGTGTGTGTCCGCCGGGCGCTGTCTCTCAGCGGCGAGATCCCCAGAGGGGGGGCCTTCCTCCTCCTCCTCCTCCCTGGCCGCCGCGAGGACGCGGTCCCCCGCGGCGTTTGAGCTAATGGCGGCAGGCAGCAGAACGGCTTGCTCTAGAGCAGCACTCGCCGGGTTTGTTTGCCTGGTCAGCTTCTGAGATTATCCCTGTTGTGTTGAACGGAGCACATAGAGTTCACTCCCCTCCCCCCCCCCCCCCCTCTAAACCCAGAGGGGCTGCATTACAGAAACACAATAGATGCCCTGGTGGTTCACAGGGGTTTAATATTTGTGTTTGGATATGGGTGTGTTTTACCTCTTTGAAGCAACCATGCTACTTAATTTATACACAATATGATGAAAAGGAGTGTAACCATCTGCTCTCGGGTGGGCGTGTCATGGAGAGATGTGGCGGCGCTTGCTCTCTCGGTGTGGGCTTCACACAGAAGTGAATTGTTGACTCTTCCATTTGGTTAACCATTTCTAAACTGATTTGAATGAATGGAATCGGGTAACATGTCCACTGTGTTCAATGCTCCATTAACAAGCAGAGTCCAGACTTCTCTTTGGCAGTTTTGTTCCAATATGTTTTCTCCCTCAGGGCCCGAAATAAAAGAAGTGGTTCAGGGACGTAACTTGTGTCCAAATAAAAAAATTCAAATAAACTGATGATCACATAATGTTTTGTAAACCAAATGTTCTGTTTAAGCGTTCTTCTTCTTCTAAAACCAAAAATATACCAACATACTTGGAGCGTCCCCCTGGGTGCTTTTCTGTCATTCATCTACATTTTTTCCTTTTAACGGTCGGAGCAGTGCCAGACTGTCAACAGCTTCTGGGTTTGTTAGTGAGTTTCTCATGGCTGCTTATGTTTTTGGTCAATGACCTAAGCACAACATGAATTAGAAGCTCCTTTTTGTTGTGTGTTTTTGGAGGATAGCACATTATTTGCATAACCGCCAGGTTAAGGTATGGTATCAGATGGTTATGGTTTACAGCCTCTGAAGAGACTCGAGAGTCTTTAAACTTCTTGCACATCTCCGTTAATGTGGACGGGACCCAAAGACGTGAAGTAGAACATTTCACTAGAATAGACGGCAGCGTGTTCCGCACTGGATCTTCTGGCAGGTTGTGATGTTTGTAATAGTTGTTAGTTTAGTTTAGCCTATTTTCCATCTTCTTCGCTGTGTAGGTAAAATAAATACACCCCTGAATGCAAATGTAGTTAAAAGAGAAGGTCTGACGTGTGGACGTTGATCGGAACTACTTTCATTGGTGCGTTCAGAAAGGTGTTGAGACCATTCTAGCGTATCTGCTATTTCTGTTCAAATATTTTGCCACAGGTAGCGTGGAAACATTGGCTGTGAAGCAGGCAAAACAAAACCTCGCTCTGCAAGTCAAAGTAGGGCCACATCTCCTTATCTGTGGTGCACCTCAACCTTTAATCCGGGTCTGTGGACCTTTTCCCCCGGTCGTTAATTGTTTTTACAGAGGTTTGCACATTTGTATGTCGGGATGTATCCAGATGATTTGTTTTGTAAATCAGGTTAACCTAAAAGAAAGTCCACCTTTTTTAAAGTAGCCTCATACCTTAATGTGTTTATTAGTTAAATGTCTGTGCAATGGGGGGATATCCAACCCAACACATAATGTAAATTTTAAGGGTTTTCAGCCCTTTTGAAAAAGAATGTCCCACGACTCCAAATAAAGAAACTTAATGATATGCCATTAAAGGAGAATAAACAAGGATTCAAATATGTACTTTTGCTGCCAGCTATGGTAATTAATAAAATAAAATAAAAATGGTAAAATAAATAGTGACTTCAAGTTAATTGCATTCAGATTTGTGTTTTTGCCACACGCTTCGGAGCTTTCATAAGTTCAGGGTTGTTTTAAGACTTTTTTTTATTTTCATGGAACCCTTTGGCGGTACCTTTTGCAACCTGCTACACGGCGCGACAACAGCTGCTGTAAATGAGTTACTTAGAACAATTTACTTCACTCAACTCTGTCACAGTCCCCGTTTACAGCTCCAGATAAAAACATCGGAAGATATTGATGTGCTCTGATGCGATTAACTTAAATCAATTAAATTCGGCAACCACTGTGAGCAGGGAGCTGCGATGCTGTTGCACTCCACAGCGCGGGCTTCTCCTACAGCAGTGAAACGCATGTTACGAACACATTAACAGGCGCCAAATGCATGTTTGTTGCAATCAGCGGCGTTCCACCTTTTGCGATAGTCATCCTCCTCACCGTTCTGACCATGTGAGTTGGGTTTAGTTGAACTGAGTTTTCCTGTTTTGGTTCTAGTGCGGCGACGGGTTCAAAGTCGAGGACCTGGTTGTGCTCAACGGCACGAAGGAGGAGGTGGAGACGCTGAGAAAGAGGATGGAAGAGAAGCGGGCCAAAGCCAAAACCAAGGTGGGGTTTTCATTCCAAAGAAATGCTGATATTTGAAGAGGTCGATGAGGACGAGAGAGGAGCGTAAACATACTTTTGAGCTTTTTGATGCCACCTGTCTTCATTACGGAAAATGTGCTTTTTTTTTTTCGTAAATTGGTTTAACAAATTATAATACTAGTCTGCATGATAGTTTTGAAAGTGTACGAATCAATACATCTCCCTTCATTTCTAGAAATCCAAGAAGAGCAAAGCAGCCGAGACCCCGCTGGTGTCCACAGCGCTGGAAGCCAAAGGTTTGAGGCGTCGTCCGTCTGTTGTTGCACAAACAAAAGCAGGCGGCTGAAAAAACAGCACATTTGAATGATGTTTTGAATTTTCTTTTGATCAAACATTCAACCAGCGCAAGCTGCTGGAACGCACCTACGCATTGATATCGTTCCACAATTGTGTGGGAGCACAACACGGCAGAATGTGGCACCCGTCGTCTGCTATAGAAAACCCTTTTGAGCCACTTGAGCCTGTAGATATCGAAGCTATCTTTAGACTGTGCCGTGGATGGTGGATTTAACTTTCCCTGAGCCAGTGGATGAGAGTCTAACAGGCAACTCCTTTTTAAATATTTAATATAATATTTCATGTGCTCTGAGATGTTTTGTTCTCTCACAAAAGGGTTTTCATTTGTCGAGGCGTTGAGTGTTTTTCTCTCATTTATCTTCACCATCTCAAAGCAAACTCTCTGTCCTCATTACACACTTTTACATTATTTCTTCACTTGCCTGTGGTTTTATAGTGTTTCCTGGTTAGTTCTCCAGAGCCGCACAAAGCTCTTCTCCCCCCCCCCCCCGCCCCAGTGAACAGGATGTTGCCTGAAAATCTCTGATGTTGATATCTGTTGCTCAAATCAAAAGCTTTTGATGAAACCAATGTGGGCAAACTGCTGCTTTTCTAAAGAGCATCTTAGATGTGCAAGGTTCGCTATCAGATGAAACATTGGAAAACGGTCAATTATGGCCGCCCAACTTCTCCACATACCGCCATGGATCCTACTTTCATTGTTTTTTTCTTTAGGGTGTACACAACAAGCCGTTGATTTATGAATTCAACTTGAATGAGAGAGCTTCTACGCAACCTTTTGCAATTCTGTATCATGTGTTCAACTCTTAGAACTGACTGAAATCAAAGCTAATTAAGTACTCCAATAAAACATCCTTAATGTTTCTTCCCCCAGAGGACACACAAACTCAAGAGGTGGAGCTGACGGGGAGCTCAGAGCAGAATGCCGGTGAAAGCAGCCACTCAGGTAGCCAAGCACACAAACACAGACACACAAAGCTTACAAGTAGACGCACAATAAGAGACCAAGCGGTGTCATGTGTCCAATGAATGAATACCACTCCTGTGGTGGAATTTGTTTATTATAGAACAAAGTGAATAGCAATTGTAAAAATGTGTTTCAGAACAGAAAAAGTATTAGAATATTCCCTGTTTTGAAAGCTCTTTTACCACCATTTCACCACCCAGCTGTTGACGGACCCTCCGGATCCTCCATTTCCGCTCAGGGCAGCAAGTCTTCCTTGTCTTCCAACACCAAAAGGTCCTATCAGGAAATGACCGAGAAGTCTGAGGTCTTCAAATCCCTGTTCACCACCCACAGCTCCGCCAAGCGCACCAAAGACCAGACGTCCAACTGGGTCACGCACACGCCGTATCACTTCTAGGAGCCGGAGCTCGTCACTGATGAACCGAGTCCTACGTTCCCGTCCCTCGACGCACAAACACACACACACACACACACACACTCACACACGTGTGAAAACTCAGTCCCAATATATCTCCTCGGTCCCCAGTAGCTTTAGTGTTTGTGTGTTGTCGATATTTTGTTAATGGCTCCCCAAGCTGTTCAGCCTCTTTTGTTTTGTAACTCTGCTCCCGTGTATTCCCCAGCCTCCAAATGTCCCCAGTCAGAGGGGCTCTGAGAATTGATGCTAGGTGACATTTTCTATCGCTGTCACTCTGCTGTCTCCTTGTGGACACGGTGCATGTTTTCTTTTTCTTTTTTTAGAGGGACTTCTTCATCAGGGGAAAAGGGGCTTCAGAACACGGGCTCAATTTTAATATTCAGTTCAGGCAAAATAAATTAGATCTTGAAATCTTTAAAGCAGTTCATTTTTCTCTTTTAAAAAAAATGTTTTATATTCTTTTAGCTCGCCCAATGTTAGCTTGGTCACACGTGGTACACTATTTAACACAGGACAATGTAATATATATTTCATTGCATTGGTTATTTCTTTTCTTTATAAAATCTTAGTTAATAACAGCCGAGCAGATTAGCAAAACAATCTCTCACTTTTAAAACAAGCATCAAATTTGTTAGAAATTCTCTTTGAGACCTATATTTTTAAGAAATGGAAAACAATTCGAATGTCATTTTATAAACCTGGATTGTGATTGGGTTATCTTATTTTGATGATCTTTGTTTTGAAATATGGGTTTCTGGGTATGATAAATCAAATGATGCACTTATCCTTGACTGATATATATATATATATATATCTATATATATGTATATATATATATCCTTCCGGATATGGATCCTTCCAGACTCTGGTTTGTTGGGGAAAAAAACCATGTTCCTCAATGATGTGGTTCTTTTGTTTGTCTCTCTGCGTCTACCACTTGTAAAACTCGTTTTCACCTTGTTTCAACCTTCCAACTTAAATTCCAGTAGACGTCAAACACAACGTTTGTCCTGCTATACGTACCTGGATAAGTCTGCATCTTTGGCTAATAATGGCTACACATTTTGGTTTGGTTGGTAGGACTGTTGATGTTCCATTGCATAGGAAGCTAATATTGTTGTGCATATTTTGATACATACCACATGAATATAACATTTTCACAATTGCATAAAAAATGAATATATGTAAAAAAATTCTCATGTTGATTATTAAAAACATTTTAATTTGGAGCAACTAAAAATGGAAGTCTTGACAAATGAGTCATATTGAATTTTCATAGGCACCATTGAATTCCTTACATTTTGATGTCAACAACAAGATATGTCAAGCCATTCGAGTTCAACACTGAAACGTCCTTATTCCCTTTTTTGCAACGGCCATCTTGAAAAATGGCCGTCATCTAGGAGTTCTTGTATAGTGGATAAGAGAGTATTTCTTAGACATTAATCATACCAAATGTGCTTGTATCACCAAGTGAACGATGTTATGGAATATTGACTTAATCTGCTGGACTTACTGAAGCTTCTGATGCTCATGAATCAAAAGAATAAATACAAACATACTTATTGCGTTACAATAAGTGGGTTTTTTTTTTAAAGGAAGACTGCTCACATGAACATATTTAAATATGTTGGCTCCCAGTTTAACAGCAAAATATATTGAACCATCACATTTTCACAGTTGTCTTTTTGAGGAGATTCAGAATGTATTCTACCAGTTTTCAGTTGGATTGTTTCTTTGAATGTCACTAGTAAATGCCCAAAAATAAATTCATCTCGAGTCCTGTTAAGATTTTTAATTTGTATTTTTGCACTGTATATTTGTTAAGTCTGTATAGCAAGTAAAACACTGTCACACGATATCCAACATGCAAACGAGAGCAGTAATTAACTTTGACAGATGTAACAATCCCCCCCCCCCTCTTTGTCCTTGAAGGCGAATTCACCTGCAGATTCTGCTCAAAAAGGAAAGACGAGAAACAAACTTCTGCTTTTTGAGTTTTGGAAAAGTGGCACAACTGTTCAAATATTACTTAAGGTCTCCTTTTGGACAAGAATGCTTCTTTTTATTCTCTCCTTGTAACTTCACCTTTGACATTTTACATTTCCTTTAAATTATGCTGTAAATTAGAAGGCTATCTTCATAAGGGAGGGTGCATTTTTAATCCTCAGTTTAAAAGGAGCATCTGTTTATGAGCAAAAATATGTCATATGACTAAGTTTAGAATCATATTTATAAAAATCTATAAAATATTTTAACATGTTTAAATACTCCAGAAGTGAAAGCAATGTTGACGTCCAGCTGCGTGGTAACGTGAGGACGCAGCCACTAGGTGGCAGCAGAGTGTTGATCACTCCCTGGGATGAAAAGCCTTGAGCTGTGGTTGCAGGGTGAAAATAAGAATATACAGGGGGGGGACCTGCCTGCTTCTCATTAAATGCAAGTTGCACCATAAACATCCCCAACCAGTGTGGCTAAACATTTAAATGAAAACACTACGTACTCATCCAGCGGCAGGATGACATGTTTTTATTGTTTTTGTTCTATATTTCAGCGCATTCACCATTATGTGGTTTATTGAAAAAAGATGCATCAATAATGACAACCAAGCTCCCGTAAGAACTTTTTTTTTTTAATTGACCTTTTATGAGTCAAACAAAGTAAGTCCGTGTCTTCACGCAGGATCAAAGACACTCTGACATTGTAACTCTAACATTATCATCCTGTGTTGTATATATTTCAGTAGCATTTTATTAAAAAAACACGTGATTAGCCTTTTTGACGCGTGATCGATTTGGGAGCACCGAAATATACTTTGTGATGTAAATGGAATGGAATCAAAAGGAACAAGTCGGGCTCATAGATGTCTTGTGAATGCTTGAACTCGCTTTGGATTAATGTGCTAATGTGTCATGATAGCAGTGACATGCAGTGACATGCATTTACCATTCATGGTAAACGTATTATAACCATACGTATGGAATGCATATTTTAAATATTTCAAATAAAAATAAAGTTGGAAATCGTATCCCGTTGAATTGTCCGACTGTGTTTTCCATTTGAAATGAATTGATCTGGAATAGATATAGGAATTAAAATATGTAAATACGAATATAGGCTTTTTTAAAATTATATTTACCTACTGCTTAAAAAACGGTATTGTTAGATGAGACTTGAGGTGTCTGACGGATCAGGAAGGTACGATTATTTTCCTTAGAACAAGAAATTTAAGCTACATTTTCAACCACGTAGCGAAAAGCACTTTGATGTGTTCATTAGTTTAAGCCAAAGTATTTAGGGGATCAGATAACAACAGCCATTTTAGGCCTTAAAAAGCTTCAGAGGCTTTTGAAAGCAGATTCTTTAGGTCAGCCTGAGGCGACGTGGCTTTTGGGGGGGATTACCTCATCTTGAAATTTCCCCACGTCTTATTTTCACCTTTTCTTACCCTTTACCCTTTATGACATTGTTTCTTTTTTTCACAACAATATCAGATAATTATTAGATTTGAAAAAATATATCTTTGTCATATGGTCCAATCTGATAGGCCCTGCTTACTTTATTTGCATTATTACATTACTTTATTTATAAAGATATATTTTAATTGTGTTTGTTTGGGCACCTTTTCTCACCTCATCAATGCTAATGTGCCCGTTGTTTTTAAACAAAACGCGGGCTTCCATCGAGGAACTATACGTGGCTTGTTTCGATCGATCCCGCTCAGGTGTTGTGTGAGAACACGGGCATGCGCATGCGCACCTGAGCGGCCGTCAGGTGAAGTCGGCAACGTGAGCCTCTCGCGCCTTCACTTCGTCCGCTGCGTCTCGGTGGGATCGCTGCGCCTCGAGCCGTGGAGATGTCCGTCCTGGAGAGGATAGACTGGAGGGTGAGTTCTCTCCTCTTCCAGCTGACCTGCGACATGTTTTATCGCTTGTGTGTGTGTGTGTGTGTGTGTGTGTGTTATTTTTTAACTGCTTCCCACAATCATCGGCTGTTTGTGATACAGAACAACCGGTGATTGATGCCATATGGCCGTGGCGTTATTCACTACAAAACGTCAAATACTACAAATGCATTAGAAATCAGTGGGGTTTTTAAAAACAGAAATGGAATTATATTTTTATTTTGTCTTTTTTCCTCTCAACAAGTTAACCATCGCAGTTGTATTATTTATTTTATTAAACTATAACACGAGTCTTGCCGCATAGAACATATGGATATCATGCAGGATTTAATGCAGTAAGTCAGTATAGCCTCCTTTAATACTTCATAGATCAAATTAAAGAAGGCGTCATTTTACAGAATAGGAATGTAACCTACATATATCACAGCGATCTTTTATTGTCGGCTTTGGGGTTGGTTTTTCCGTGCGATTTTGGATTTTAACGCGATTTACTGTACAGGACATTTAATTGAATGCACCTTGTTGTGTAGAAAACCAATTTAGAAACGACTGAGCAGAAGTTCTGCCCGGCATGGATCCATATATCATCTTTACACCTGACATAGACGACTGTTGTTAAAACGACATGGTGGGCATCAGATTTGTTCAAAAAAAAAACACGCGTGACTAAACCCCTTCAGAGGGTCCCTCCCCGCGTCCACCGACGTGAAATATCATTTAATCAGCGCGCATTTCACTTCTGCTTCGCATCACAGCAAACCAAGTGACCAGCACTTAAAAAAAAGAAGAAGCAGGGTAATCCTCACTCAGCAGCACACGCCCTGTTGTTCCCATGCGCGGCCCAGCACCGCAGCTGTCTACAAGCTCTGTCTCATTAATCCCCCAAATTATAATCTGACATTTAGAATTGGTCAAATGGCAACAAAAAGTCATTAATAAAATGAGTCCAAATAATGCACGTATACAGCCATGCAGTGGCCCCGTGAGGTTCGGTTCGGGAAGGAGGTATAAAAAAAAAATCAATGGACAGTTGGGTCGTTATGAACAAATGGAAAAGAGTAAAACGAACATCTTTTGTTCTCGCTTCTGAGATTTGATGCGTATCAGAGCTTCAAAGCAGCCTTGTTTTAGACATTGAAAAGCTCCACCAAAAATGTAAATGAGCTGAAGAGAAAGAGTTGTTTGTTGAGATCCTTTTGAGCTTCGGAGTTTTTGGAGAGAATGATGCTAAACCCCTCGAGCTTATTGCGGTTTGAAAGGAGCACTTAGCCTCCACTGTGAAATACCAACATCACCATGTCACTGACTATTTGAAGGCCTGTTATTCTAATTATGCGTCTCAATCAGAGTTGCAATAACTTGATATTGTAATTGTAAGTGCTTCACAGGCATCTATTATTTTACTACTCCATTGTGCTGGTTACATTGAAAAATATGAACATGAATTAATTATTATTATTTTCATTGTATTATTATAAAACGGGAATGACGATCAGTTTTCAGTATGAATTATTATTAGCAGTTATTTATATTAACACATTAATATGTAAACATGGTATAGTTTGTGTTAACTCTGGGGAAAAACAACTTTTTAAAACCATATAATAGAGTCTTTTGTTAAATTAATAACACCAATGAACCGACTAAGAGGCAGTCCTGAGCGTCATGACCTCCCCATCAAGTTCTCTGCAACAATCCGACTATAGGGGCTAGTTAAAAAAAATCCCTTGGCCATTTTTTTTTAACCACAAATTATCGGATGAATATACCAAGAACTGTCATTTGGAATATTCCCTTTAACCCGCACCTCGGTAGCCCATGAGCACGTCTGTAGGGAGAATACTCCTCAACAAGTGTCCTCCCACACGTTTAAAAGCAGCTGCCTTCCACTTACTGATGGCTTTGAGGAGATAAACACAAACGCACGAGTAGGTGCTGAGAGACTGTCACCCACGGGGGAAGTTTCCCTTCAGTAAAAAGTCAATGGCTCCACACGTCGGACGCTTCAAAGACGGACCCACTTCTGATTGGCTACAAAACCCCGCCAATCAGCAATATTGTCATTTTCCCTTTTTTCTTTTTTTTTTCTCCCCCCCCCCTGACATCATCGTGCGGGGCCACGCCCCCTCGCAGCGACCGCGCACATAAAGTAGCCTTTCGGTGCTAAACGCGTGCACAATATGCGACTGAACATCGCTCCTTTGTCCATAAGAGGGAGTCGAGTTTCTTACGTGCACCGTCGTCGCCCCACTTCCACGCCAGCGCTCGAGAACACATTGAGCGGACTGAGAGGCGGCGGGGAGGAGAAGGAGAAGAAGGAGGAGGAGGAGGAGGAGAAGAAGGAGAAGAAGGAGGAGGAGGAGGAGGAGAAGAAGGAGAAGGAGGGGGGAGTTCGGTGGAGATCTTTCGTGACACCGGTTATTTTCTTCCGTAGTGGCTGTTGGGAAGTCATATCTGTGGTTGGATAGTCAGTCGCTGGGTCACTTCGCCCCATTCAGCCTTCACGCGCAACTTCGCCTCTTCGCCGCAGCGGAAGAACACGGCTGTTCGTGGGCACCAGGAAGCTTTGGGGCTTTTTTCTTCTTCCATACCTGGATTAATTTAAGATTTTTATTTTTATTTTTTAAACTTTTTATTTAGAGGTTGTTTTTTTTTAACAGAGGGCCCCTTTCTCTGTCAGAATGTTGTGGAAATTAGCCGACAACGTGAAGTACGAGGATGACTGCGAGGTGAGTTTCGATAGTTGCAAAACGAGGGATAGCGGCGTGGCTTTTTGATTGACATGTCACAAAAGTTTGCCAGTCAACGGACGCGTGTAACCGTTGGCCATTTTTTTTAAAAATTCACTGTCATGTGCTAATGTTAAATTCTACGAAACGGAGATGAAATGGACACCGGATATAAAAGCTGAGACGCCAACTGTGAAGCCAAAACAACTATTGCGAACTACAACTATTTTCTAAATAAATGCAAGATAACTATTTCGATGGCAGCAACACCAGTGATATACTTTATTTTGAGTTAATGAAAATGATGATTAAAGAATAAAAAAAACAGAAGCATAGGTTTATTTATCACGCTACAACACAGGAGAAACGTATTCAATCCAATAATTTAGTAAGCAATTCAATGGAAATAGTACAGTATCCATTTACACTCTAATAATAATACAATTTTTGTTCATTTTAAATGCAAAGTCTACATATATTCACGCTCTTCACGGAGCCATTAGGCATCATTTCAGTGGGTAAAGGCCACTTCGAGTCCCTTGTGGGAACACGCGCCATCACAACCTGCCACTTGGTTATCAGCTAAATCACGTGACATGTATCTCTCCTCCTCCCCCCCCCCCCAGGAAAGGCACGACGGAAACAGCAACGGGAACCCCCGGCTGCCTCACCTGCCCGCGGTCAGTCAGCACCTCTACAGCCCGTCCCCCTCCCTCTCGCACCCGGCCAGTTCGGACTTCCAGCCGCCGTACTTCCCGCCTCCCTACCAGCCCATCTCCTACCCGCAGTCCAGTGACCCGTACTCCCACCTCGGGGACCCTTTCAACATCAACCCCCTGCACCAGTCGCAGTCGTCGAACCAGCAGCAATGGCCCGGTCGGCAGGGCCAGGACGGGCTCTCCTCGCACGGGAGGAGCGGGCTGGCGAGCCAGATCCTGGGCCTGGAGGGCTCGTCCGGCGTGAGGAGGGAAGGCTTCCGGAGGCCCGAGCTGCTGCCCCCGCACGTGCACGGCATCGAGTCGTCGGGCATCGGCGGTGACAGCATGGGGATGCACGACATGGGGCACGGACTGGACGACGTTCAAGTGAGTGAGTGGGTGGACAAAGTTGCAGCCAGGCGACAAAGTGTGCGTGCGTGCGTGCGTGTGTGTGGAGGTCGCGCTGAGGTGTGTGCACGTGCGCGAGTTTACGTGCTGAAACATAGTAGCAAAATACCGTAATACACTTTAGGATGACATTCAAGTTTAAACTTAATTGGTTACTCTGCATACACATATCTCTTTATCGATAATATTTTCTTTGTTCAGAAATGTCTTGCTGTCCCTCCTAAAGTGTTTATGTGTGTGTGTTTTTTTTTAAATGATTCAAACAATTGCTTAATCCTTCTGTTCTTTTTCTATCAGCATGTAGATGACCACAGTGTTATAATGGCAGACCAGACAGTCATTAAAAAAGGTAAGTTCATTGCACGTTTTCGACACATTGAATTTTCAATCGAAAAAACAACAACAACCTCTCTTACTTTGAAAAGAAGAAATGAACCAAACACATTTTTGGGATATATTATTGGGAAATCTGTCTTTTTGCAAACAAATAAATATGCTGGAAATTTCCTGCAAGGGCCATATTTTTTCACTCTACACATAGGAATTGTCATAACAGTTACTTTAGGTTGCATGTCAGGGCACTCGGTACAGCAAAAGAGGAGTGTTGTATTTGCACTTGCACTGCATACACTGATAATCCTCACAGCCATGAGATGCACTTATCTAATCTGGCTGTGATCCTTCGCCTTTTCTGTTGGTGAAGGTGCTTGAATGGGTGCCCAGTGGGAAAGAACGGATCCCTTTCAAAAAAACAAAACCGACAGACTCCAGCTGACAGGACATGAAAATTGAGCAATCTCACAAACCTCGGTGTTGACTGTGAGCAAAGAGGAAAGCTTTGGATCATCTTTAGGCTCGCTAAGCTCGCAATTGCAGCTCTTTTCAGTTCACGTTAACAGGAAATTACGAGTTGATCTCGGAGCAGTGTTTTTGCTCTGCCGAACGAGCTTTTTTGGCGGGGTGTGGCATCGGGCTCGCATGTGAAGGACAGTTTAGTTATTTGTTGGGACATGAACTGTTTTTAGTGAGAACTCCCTCCCCCCCCCCCCCTCTGCTTTGTCACCAGGGCTTCATCAAACAGACTGACTCATAGGTCTGCCTGTAACATTATTAAACTGCTTACATGCCTTTCTTCATTTATTTGAACCATACGCATGCAGATACGTGGATGAATTCATGGGAAGATTCTGCAATAATAATATAACTATATATAATCATGTGAATGTGAAACAGATTTTTTTTTTTTTCAAGCGTTGAGGTTAATACGATGACATTTATGTGATTTTACACAGTGAATATTGTGTTGTTTCTAAAGCATTCTAGCAAATATTGTGGCGATATAAACGTCGCTTCCTGATGGCGCCGACGGTAGAAATCCATTAGCACGGCGCAAAAAAAAACAACTGCCAGTCCCCACTGGCTACGGAAATAAGCGATGGCTCATTATGTGCCCGTGCTACGGGCAATTTAGGTTTTCCACTTGTAAACAACGGCATGTCACTCCCAGCCATGTGCCCCGGAGGAGCCGTGCAGCACCCATGTGACTCTGTGATTTCTGTCTCAGTATTAGGACTACGAGGTGGCAGGAACCTTGATCGCTTACAGAGGACTTATTATCAGGGGGGAATTCTTGCTGGTGAGATAGCCATATTCTGTAGTTGTGCTGTACTGTTTTTGTTTGTCCGATGACTGTCACTGCTTTTGTGGGTGGGTTTAAAAAGTTCATTTTTAAAACCAGCAAAAAAAACAAAAAAAACACACACACACATTGTTCGAAGTAGAGCCTTTGAGACCAGATGAACTGAGGTGTATCTGTTGCTTAGATGACGGGCTGTATGTGTGTCTGTGTGTGTGTGTGTATCTGTGTGTGTGGATGGGTGTTTGGCACGAGGGCATTTTAGATGTTTCACCACCAGGCAACCAATGTTTGGGAAAACCACACAATATTTCTTTTCTTCCAGCTGACGCTGGTTTTGTCAGTTGTGCAGATCAGCATGCACACAGTTCCTTGTGATTACGTACAGGAGAACACAGATTCTGTGTTGCACAGAGCGGATTAGTGTGATTAGAGTTTATATGCATACACAGGAGAAGTGCATTGTAAACACATTCTTTTGCACAACCAGGACCGTTTTGTCTTCCCTTTTTGTTGTTTTTCACTCTGCAGCTTACCCACATTCTTCTTCTTCTTCCCCACCCCTCACCCTCCAGGGCCTGTCACTCTACCCAAAGGCAACGTGCTGGGTCTTCCTTTCCAGAAAGAGTCCCTCCTGGGCATGGTTTCAAACCCCATGGAGGTGTTCTGCTCCGTACCGGGCCGCCTTTCCCTGCTGAGTTCCACTTCCAAGTACAAGGTTACTGTGGCCGAGGTCCAGAGACGCCTGTCACCCCCCGAGTGCCTCAACGCGTCGCTCCTGGGAGGCGTTTTACGCAGGTCAGAGCTCACACTCATTCAACGCGACAGCAAGTTGGATTTGATACGACACAGGAATTCGGCAGGATCTTATTCTCAAAGTATAAGGGAATCTAATTTAAGCATAATTCAGTTATATATTTTTTGTCAATAACCGTATTGCCTGCATGCTTGGTAAGGCTGTCCGATGGTGATGATGATGATGATGATGATGATGTGCAGACTGAAAGCTTCGGAGCCCGTTGGGAGAAGCTTTTTCTGAGCGCTCGGCTCGTTTTTCCTGACATTCTTTGCGGAGTCTGCAACTTTGGTCCTCTGCTCCCACTGAGGAATAGGGGCGGTTACCTTAAGACCGCGCCTGTGTCTGTCGGGGTTTGCGGCATCGGGCCGGTTCATCCGTGGCAGCGCGACTGACCTCGTGGCACATATGTTAGTGCGGCAGTCTGTTGAGGGACTGAGGGTACAGTATGTACACAACGGCCCCGACGAGAGCGCTTTGTGCTTCGGGTGCACGTTTGCCACTTCCCATGTGCCTGTGTTAATGCTGACATGCGCACACACACACACACACTCAGACATTTCTAAGTAGGTCATATAGCACTAGGAGGGGGATCGTTAGCAGAGGGGGTGGCGGCACTCGTACACACACACACACACACACACACACCTCCCTAAAGATGCTCCCTCTCTCACCCGCCATGGGGAGGGAGACGTTGCCATCCAGTCATGTGTAAAAAAACGTATCGGCCATTGCAAGTTGGGGAGTGTGAAGTGCGCGTGCAAGGGATTTCTGTGTGTGTATGTTTGTGATTCATTTGTTTTCAAGAGTGCACAATGAGACCTCCTGACAGTACTTTCTGTCTAGAGCTCAGCTGACAGCACCATACTCATGTATTCCTCTTTAAATGAATGCTCTTAAGCAGATGCCAAACAACAAAATATTGTGTGTGAAGAGATTGACTGCATTTATTTGGTATGATATGCATACTTGTTGTTGTTGTTCTGCAGAGCCAAGTCAAAGAACGGAGGTCGTTCCCTGAGAGAGAAGCTGGATAAGATCGGGCTCAACCTGCCTGCAGGAAGAAGGAAGGCCGCCAATGTCACACTACTTACGTCACTAGTGGAAGGTATGGCATGTCACTCAGTGGCTCATCGCACCTTCACGGGTGTAATTGCCGTTTGCAGCGGCTGGAATGTGGCTGCCTCAGTGTGAGAACGTCTAACTCATTTTAAGTGTGTGGTTTTAAAGTCCTGTGCGACACTTTTCATCATTGAAAGTGTCAATGACAGGAATGCAATGCGACGCGGCTTTTGGCCGCATAGTTCTGCTCCTTTTGTTCTCACTGTAATTCTGTCAATTCAGCCTGCGCTTCCTTCAACGCAAGCGGGTTCACTCTCAAGCATCAAAGATAAAAATCCATTTTCATCTCAGTCTTGGCTATTCCCAGCTTTGGAATACCTTTCAGTACAAACTCTACCGCTGTAAGGATAGTATTACACTGTACTGTGAGCTATGCGTTGTTTGACCACAGATCTTCAGTTATTTAACATCAGTTATTTTTTGTTTATATCTACATGTGTGTGTGTGTGTGTTAGGAAGACTAACGTCGCCCTTTCACCTGCCCTTGTCAATGCCTTGAAAGCTTCACCGGGGAAAACTTTTATCACTTTAATCACATCCACCTGCCGCGGGGCTGAGGTGGAATATTTTTTCCCTCTCTTGCGCCCTACACGCCTAATTCTTATAAATGAGCGGATGATTCTGTGCCGCAGAATGACCAGAGGCTTGTGTTATTTAGAGACCTTCAAAGCTGAATTAAGCCTTGTTATCTTGTGTTTGACTCGCCAGGAGGGCCTGCTGACCTTAAAGATTGTGCTTGTGAATAGCTGCCCGCGTCCCCCAGTGATGTGCGTGTCTATCAATGAGCGGTGCTGCGGGCGCCGCGGGCACTCTGCGCTAGCATTCATCCACATAAGCCCATTATGACCGTGCAAGTCGAAAACCACCCTCAAGATGGAAATATATTCATCTCACAAGCCCTTCTTCCCTCAAGCTAGAGGACTGAGCACAGCTGATTATTCTGTAGTTCAACTGCTTCCCTTCATGTGCATCAGGTCCAAAACGCTGCTCGTGTAATGCTCTAAATTGATGAGTTCCCGTAGCCGGGCAGCTCCCCATTTGATCTCTGCCCAGTGGGCCAGAGGGCATGCGGGGGTAAAGCCTGTGTAAATAATAATATTTATTCTTTCAGAAATTGAGTTTTGGTTTGAGGCTCAAAGCCAAGTGTCAACTTAAGGCCTGTCCCGGGTTTCGAGACCATTTAAAAAGGATTTACTTTATTTTTTCCCCAGGTGAAGCTGTTCATTTAGCGAGAGACTTTGGTTACGTGTGTGAGACGGAGTTCCCTGCAAAGGCCATTGCTGATTACCTGGGAAGGCCTCACGTAGAACGCAACGAGGTCAACTCTCGCAAGAACATGCTGCTCGCTGCCAAGTAAGTGTCTGCTTCCATTTGTGATTAACTTTAATTTGCATGGAAATGTGCCCCCTAGCAAAGTAGGATATACCGTAACTAGAACTAATTCTTAAATACTTTCATTGATCGCTAAAACATTTCTGATTTTTGATTTCGTCGTCCAAAGCGTTTTTTTCGTATTTTCTCTCATCCGAAAGTATTTTTCTGTTCGTCGACCAACAGGCAAATCTGCAAAGAGTTCACTGACCTGCTGACTCAGGACCGCTCGCCGCTGGGAAACTCTCGGCCGGCCCCCATCGTGGAGCCCGGGATCCAAGGCTGCCTGACCCACTTCAGCCTCATCACTCACGGCTTCGGCTCGCCCGCCATCTGCGCCGCCATGACCTCGCTTCAGAACTACCTGAACGAGGCGCTCAAACAAGTGGACAAGATGTACCTGAGCTCCGGTAGCGACACCCAGGGGTCCTCAGACAGTGGGAGCAAATCTGCAGACAAAATGGACAAGCACAGGAAATGAGAGCTCAGAGGAGAGTCCTTGTGAACTTGAGACCCCCAGATTCCCTTCATCTCGCCGCCCCGTCTGCCCTTTTTTTAGGCTTTCTTTTTTGGATTTTTGAAAGAAATCTATGTTGATTGATTGCGTATTGTCATTCTGAGAGCTGCATTTGTATGTGAGAGAGAGTTTGTGTGTAATTGCACTGTTGAATTTTAATTAAATGTTTTGAGAAGTCCCTGTTTGCTTCAAACCAACACTAATAACAACCGCCTGGGGGGGGGGGAGGGTGGTATTAAACCACACTACGGCCATCGGACCTACTCCCTGTTGACAAGATGAGGAAAAGAACAAAAGTGTGCTTTTTTTTTTCATCTCAAAGACATTTTTTAAGATGAATTCCTCTCGGCCGCCTCGCCTCCTCTTCTGCTCCGTCTGGAGGCAAATCCTCTGATTTCCTGAGTCTCAATGGACTTGCAAAGGACAACTTTTATATGAGAAAGCGAGAAGAAAATCCACTTCATTTTTTTTTTTTTTTTTCCACTTCAAAAAGGATCAGTGTTATTGTGAATCTTATTGGGCTGAAATGAGGAGAAAAACTTTTTCTCCGTCTGCGTTTGGTCAGAAACCAGAGACTTGATGACCTCGTCAGTGTTCATGTGGATTACAGGCAGCAATGCTTCCATTGTTGCTCTTATGTTTTAAACCCGACAGCCCTTTGTTGTGACCACGTTAGGTATTCATGATTCTATTTGTATTTAAGAAAAACAAAAAATTCCCACCTACCCAAAAAACCCTACTTCAGTCTTCCCAGGTTGTATGTTTGTTGTGAGAATGTGTGTAAATGTATATATTTCTTTAACAAATTTTAATTAGACATTAAATTCCAAACATAGAATTTTATCCAGTGTCTTGTCCTGGATGTAAATAGTTTCTAATTTATGTTGTAATTTAATGGGCTTGTGTAAATACTGGTATCTGGTGTGTGGTTTCGCTTTCTATGACGTTGTGTTTCACTTTTATAAATGGGTTAGTTTTTTATCGAGTAGAGGTTAGGAAGTGGGCATGATATAGCTTTTTTTTGAAAATATGTTAAGACAAAAAAAAACTGTTTACAAAAATTCAGAAAAAAAAAATTAAAATAAAATGAAAGACTCAAGTCTGACCCAGTGAGTAAGTGATGTTGCATGGGCCGTACAAAAAACAACAACAAAAAAAACAAGTATTTGTGATAGTCTTGTTGAGCTCCTTTTGGCAGTGTTTCACAGAAGATGGTCAAGTCATGGGTTGGAAGATTTCTTCCTATTAATAAACCACAAAGAAAACCCACAAACCAATGGGAACAGCGGCCATCATTATCTGCTCACTCAGCTTCCCAATCAGGCTGTGTGAGAGAGGAGGACCTCGAAAAGACCTCATGTGATGAACAGAGATGCACAGCTCGGAGCGCCCCAAACGACTTTCTGTTTAGACGCGGACGACTCCGCATATGTACATGCGTAACGTATGCTGAGCAGACGGTTTGAGCTGTGGGGCCTCGGTGTGAATTTCTCATGTAATTCAGCGTGGCGAGTTTTCTTCTGCAGAAAAATTCCTTTCGACGTCTTCTAGGGAAAGGCTGCTGGCTGCTGCGCTTCAAGACTGCAGCGGAGACCTGAATGCGACCGAAGGCAAAGGTTGCTCAATCGTCCCTTGCCAAGCCAGTTCCTGCTGATTCATGTGGTCCATGTGTCCCATGAGCTTGCGTTTTAGCACTTGACCTAATAGCTGGATTCATCAGTAGGATCAATTTGTTTTTTATATATATATATATATATATATATACACACATATATGTACATCTGCACCAACATTTCGCCCCCCCCTAGGCCTCCGTACGTCCAGCGCTGCAGGTCTAGAAGGCGAAGCCACCGTTTCCGGGCCCGCGCGTTACAGAGGCAGCAGTGTGCCGTACCCATCACGGTTGAACAAGTATCAGCCTCTCCCCTCGGGAACCGGTTGAACCAGACCTGTCAACCTGGCGGCCTCTCCGCGGTTGGTTTTTAACTGCCTTCAGTAGCTCGTGCGCTTGGCCGTGAGAGAGAGAGAGAGAGGGAGAGAGCATGCAAGAAGAAGAAGAAAGGCGGCGGAGTCTCGGCGTCTTTGATGATGGGCTGGACCCGATTTCTGAGACGTCAAACCTCTGAGGTGACTGAGGCTCCGACTGGAAGTTATTCGCTCTCCCCCCCCCCCCCCCCCCCTCCTCCAGCGCGGCCTTCTTTCACGTTGCCGCTCTGTCAGTCACACGACGGGCCTTTTGTTTTTTTTGGCAGCCGCGAGATACTGAACAACACGCACCTCTCGCTCCTGACTTTACCTAATTTATGATGGCAAAAAAATAAGCTCAGAAGGGAGAAAATGGGTAATCTGACACGCAGAAGAGTAACTGATGTACACAGGATCATTGCTTAATGAATGAAGTCCAGTGCTTAGGTTGGACACAACTGACGTGTCATTTTTAGGAACATTTCGGAGCAAAGTACCAGGCAAGATAAAGCATGTGTGCAGGTAGGAGCTATTTACGGAAACATGAATACCTGTGACTTTTAAAACCATGACGTCCTACCAGACCGCTGTCTAGAATCATACCGCCGAGCACCTGTTTCCTTGGTCTCGCATTTTTTTTTTTTCAGAGCACAAGGTAGCTGGTCAAACATTTTCCCTCCAACAGTGAGACAGCGTGAGTAATGCCCCTCTGACACGCCTCACAGAGCTGGGGAACGGGAGGCGAGCGTGGACTTGTTGGGCTAACCCGTTAACTAACACCTAATGAAAAAAAAAAAACAACAGAAACCTCCTACTTTATTTTCAGAGATTATAACTGACGTGCTAATGTACTCTTTTGATCTCATTAGGAAGCCGCGGGCTACTTGTCAACTCCAGATTCACTGAACTGTAGTCGTATCTCACGCCAGCTCCGAACTGACCTTTTAATGTAGGTCACCTCAAGTCACATGACGAAGACAAACGAGGCGGCAAAAGTGAAAACCTGATCTTTTTTTTTCCTTTTTTAAATCTGTCATATCAATGTGCCTGTATCTAAAAAAAAAAAATCGCTTTCTGATTCATATTTAAAAAAAAAATAATTTCCTTGACTGTTACAAATGTGATTTTATCCTCCATGTTCCCACTGAGCACTTTACTCTCATCCGACCACTTCCCCCTAACGACATGCCTTTAGAATCTGTTGTACATTAAGGCTCATTTGCAGTCAGACTAATTGCTTGGTTACAGTTCCCAACCACTGAAACCACTTTATGAGTTAGAGCATAGTCTTAACATCCCATGTCACAAGTGACAAGTCACACAGACAACAGTTGGTTCTTGTGTGCAAATCAGGAGAAAAAGTCATTGCCAGCTCAGTGCAAGATCATTTGAATTCAAAATATGTGTCTCAATATGGAGAAAAAAAAATGAAGATCAATCAAACGCTAAAACAAAATCTACAGTTAATGTAAAAGCGACAAAGCGAATGACTTGAATGTGTTGAAAGTGAGGAAATGGTCAAAAGTTAAAGGAAGAAAAGGGAATTTAATTTCACATTCAAACTTAAATTCATTATTACTTGTGCTTACTAAAGTGTAAAGTCATAGGAAAAACATCTCTTTAACCTACATTAAGTGAAATATTCAGTCTTAATCTGTGTTTTTCATGCACACACAACTTCTTCTTGTCCTGTTGTTGAGAGCTCATCTCGCAGGTGAAACAAGTGCAGGAGGAGGCCGCGTGTGAGGAAGGACCCACAATCCCTCATCAGGCCGATTTAGGCCACCTATTTCTAGTTAGATCTATTCCTAAAATTGATCAAGAATACATTGAATAAGTGAAGTTTTCCTTCACAGATTGATGTACTTGTTCACACGTTGTGTGTTAACCTCAGTTTGCTTGTTTTAAAATTGGGATTTTCCTCCTTTTCTTACAGGCAACGTTGTGGTCAATCTGGGCTTGAGGGATGGGGGGGGCATTATTTTATTTCGGTAATGATGCACCTTTAAACACTGCGGTTTACCTAATCACGTGATTGAAGGGGGTTCAGTCCATTCGGAGTGGGACCAGAAGGTGTAAATGAAGCCACTCTGTTGGAGTTCCTAATTTTCCATTGACTCTCGGTTCTCTCCCCCCCCCCCTTCCCTCCCTCCCTCTCGCACTGTGATTCGTGTGTTCATGTTGACTTCTAGTTTCCGGTGACACTCAGCCATTCAAAATCCCCTCATTTATCCGGAATTAAATACCGGAAAGGGTATATTTAGTAAGAATAAAATAGGAGATAAATGAAATGGAGACGGCAACCTATGAAGAGATGCAGGAATTTGTGTACAACTCATCCAATAAAGAAAAAGACAAGCCGTGAGTTTCGAAAAGGCTTTTTAAATTCTGCCTCTCTGAGACCAACCCGGGCGTTAACCACAAGGATGCATTGAGAAAATGCACAAGTATAGATTTCCTCCACGTTTTGGCTTTGTCTTGGTTGTGGTGTCACGTGTGTCGAGGAACGTTTGAGTTGTGTCTACACCCAGCGTGACTCGCTCCTGTATTGCATAAAACACACCTGGAGTTAAAGTGAGTGAGTCGCGTCGGTATTTTCCCACCATGTCGTACTTTGCTCACCGTGAAGCGTTTTATTTAATCACAATGTCTCATTATCTCTCCGTTGATAATGGCCACCACCTTTCTTTTTAAACCAAAATGAAGTGTTTTTAGTTTTATTAAACCGTGTTTTGAAAATATGCAACAAGCATACAATTGAGTGCTGACCTAAGTTGTGGTATTTGACCCATCCGGAGAATGTGTTGAAATATCTGGTGACACTTTCTGGTGACACTATTTGAAAGTTTGTTTGTGTGTGTGTTTGTGTGTGTGTGTGTGTGTGTGTGGAAGGCGGGGGTGGGGTGTAACTGTGTGGGCAGCGTAGTTAAATAATGAGAGTAATAAGCAGCTACGGTAGGGGTGAGCTGAGTGTGTGTGTGTGTTTGGAGCAGGGAGGGGGTGGGGTGGGGTGGGGGGGGGGCTTGATGGGTTGAGGCCTAATCCCTGAGGAAAATGTGGAAGAAATTAATCCAAATTACAAGGACGGGGCTAGTCTGGCGTCTGGGTCTGGAAGGCCGACAGAGGGAAGGGAAGAGAGGGACAGGGGGTAAGAAGAGGGGACACAGCCTTCTTCTTCTTCTTCTTCTTCTTCTTCTCTTCTCATCCTGTGGGAATGAGGTGGCCTGTCTTCCTTCCTCTTCGGGCCGGGCCCCTCCTTTCGCTCCCTCTCGCCGATGCTCCTCCCCCCCCCCCCCCCCCCCTCCTTTTACCAATTAGTCCGCAGCGTAGCCGCTGCCCGGCGTGGACGAGACTGCGGGGACCTCTCGATCCCTGCTCTCCTCCCCGTGCTCTCTTCTCACAGACAACAGATGTCTTGGTTTCTCAGGGAACATGCGTCTCTCTCTCTCTCTTCTCGCTGGCCTCTTGCAGCCCCCCCCCCCCCCCCCCCCACCGTCTCTTCAAACCAGACCCTATTAGCCAACAGGAAAGAGATTAACTGCTGAAGAGGCCTGAACCAACTCTCCATCGGCACAAATAAATGAGACCACATTCGCGCACGGCGCAACGTGCCTCTTCTTACCCACGATACGCAAACAGCACAGAGGACTCACACAGGCCCATGTATCTGATGAAAAGCATCTGCCGCCCCGCCTCCGCTGTGGGACGCACAGGCGAGTTCTGTTCACCTTGGCCCGAGCGCAGTAATGGGAACAAGCTGTTTGGTCAACAAACGGGGCCCCGTAAACACAAGCTTTCAGCGCAAAATGACTGTCTCTCTAATCTAGAAGATGTGGCTCCGTCGTTGTCACTGTTAATGGGATCCTGGATTATCAGGGATCATTATTGATCCGTCTTTGTTTTGCTGATCGTCCGCGCTTCGACTTCTCATTGACCCACACGTGGTGGATTCCCGAGCTCGGTGGGTGGAGGCCGGGATTGTGGGGCTGAAGCCGGAGTAAAAGGCCAAAAACAACATTTCATTGACGAAGAGCTTCTCTAAAACCACCTGCTGCCTTCGAAGTGCTCCCAACCTTCTCATTTTAATGTTAATGTTGTCATTCAATGGTCTCTATGATATCTTGAGTATAGTTCTGTTCTTGGATTTGTTGTGAGCCTTCATGTGCAAAATGACTTGGTTGGATTTAGGAAAAAACTACATTTTTTGGTTAAGATGTTTCATAAAAGTCAGTATTGCTGCATGGGTTTCACAAAGTTTCCACCCATTCAACTTGACCTCCTCCCAAACCGTGCAATGATTATGACGACCAGACTAAGCAGCTGATACAATTTTCTTTGTCTTTTTCATCATTTCCTTTGTGAAGGGTCACGCGCATTGTGTCCAAATTAACACGGGGTCGCTGGGAGAGAGCAACAACAACCACAAGACCTGACTGCAACCACATCGGAGGCATCATCGGTGTTCACCTCCTCAGTCACGCTCAGCCTGCTCCGCGTCCGCCCCCCCCCCCCCCCCTCCCCCACCATCCCGTTTCAAATCAGTCTCCGCGCCCCGTCGTCAGGCTGGACGCAAACATCGGGACCATTAAACACTCCCTAAACTCTGACACAGTCATGGTACACCCCCCCCCCCCCTTCCCGACAACAACAACTCGCGTCTTCAGCCGCACATGACAAGGAGGAGGGCGGGGGGGTTTGGGGGGGGGGAGGTGTTTGTGTGTTGTCTCCAGAGCAAGGAATGCCCATAGGCAGGGACCAGGCTTTATGGTTCAGCTAAAGGTAAAGCTCATTACTCTGGCAGTCCCCAACCAGCTGGTTTGAGCCTCGGCCCTCGGGGCCCTTTGACTTTCCACTAATAAAGATGGCCGAGCAGAAGAGAAACGTGCAAATAGGTGAGATTCCGCAGAGAGAGAGAGAGAGAGAGAGGGGTGTGGACGGTAAGTTAATAACAATAGAGCGAGTGAAAGATCGTAACGATGGTTATTTTATTCGTAAAGAGGGTTGCTGATTTCCCCAAACGTGCGTCATAGAAATAGAATAGAATAGAAAAAGCACAGATGAGCACAAAGTGAGGAATTACGTCCCTTACATTTAACCCTCATCATATTTCAGAAGACGAAAACGATCGAAAGCACTTCTCTCTCTTCCGAGTGGGACGGCGGGAACCCGACGTGACGAGGTGAGTTTAAGAGGTACAAAATGGTCAAATGAAAAGATACACGTCTGCCAAAGCGAGAGAAAATAGTAAACATGTGAAGCCAAAGCTGCTTTGAATGGATTTCTTTGAAAGCAAATGCTTCCAGTATGGAGTGAATCAGTGTAAAACCACATTCATTTCCTGCCTGTGTTTATCCAGAGAGGGATGAGATACAAAGCTGTCCAGACTTGTTTGCAGTGCGCTGTGCTGAATGGTGTTCAAAGATGCGCTCACTGCAGACAGGGACAGGCCATACTTAAGCAACTTGTAGTAATACTTATAGGAAAAGCAGTTTGACAGCCTCGCCGCTACTGCTCCGAAATGTGTGCATCTCGACCGGCAGCTTTCGGACCAGGCTTTAACTTTTAGAAATAACACTTTAATCAGCATTAAGACAACTGTAACAACTGTAACTGCTCATCCCAAATGTAAATCTTTCATGTTTTTAATCAGAGACACTGAGACATTTACTCCTCTACTCCCTTCTGCTTATTCCTTCCTTCCTCAACAGTTTATCCGTCCAAAGTTTGGCACATGGCAGCCGCAGACTTGCATGCCTCAATTATGTTGGAGGCTATTGTGTCGGAGGGAGGGAGAGAAAGGGAACGATGTTTACAGTACCTACCCGTGGCATCCGGCCACAATGCTGTTTGTGCATAAAGGAGGGAAGGTGGTGATGAAAGGTGTCAGTGTCCACTGTCAGATTGGCGTAACTCCTCTTTAAACAACAGACGAGAGAGAGAAAGAAAGAAAGAGAGAGAGGAAGAGGAGGAGGAGGAGGAGAGCGGAAGAGCACAGCTATTTTCTGCTGTGGTTTTAGTTAAGAAGGATGCAGAGTGAATTTAGTCCAGGACTTTCCAGGCAATCTGGCAAAAAGTGCTATCTCCGTGTGATATATTTATTATATTAATGCAAACGGACATTCAAAGAAGAAATCTCCAAATGTTTGAACTGGCTTCATGTGTGTGGATAAAAGATTTACCGTTTTCATACATCATCATTAATAAGACAAAAGCCCTTCACCTTTGAAGGCCGCTAGATGAGCACGTTTTAGGTGCGTTTCTTGTGTAGGTCGGTGCGTGAGCGATGGAGTGAGTGACTGCATTGTATCGCGTATACACACACACACACACACACACACACACACACACACACCAACGTGCACCTGCCTATCCACGACGTGGAGAAAAAAAAAGAGAGAGAAGAGGCTAAATCAGCGTGACCGCCGCTGACAACGTTTCTGCTGATGCAACCGCTGCTGGAGAAACTGGCCTGTCAAAGGAGCGGAGGGGGGGGCGAGGAGGGGGGGGGGATCCCAGATGGCCGTGATATGAGGGCAATAAAGCTCATATCTCAGCATGTTTACCCTCAGAGAAACGCTGCTGTATCTGATTGTTTGGTGAGAATCGGAGGCGTCACGCCCGTCCAGGCGAGCTTTCAACACCTTAAAACCCAACCAACGAGGCCATCCTTATACTGAAATACTGACGAAACCATAGTACCGTTTCACACAGGATGTGACACTACGTTTTCTCTTCCGGAAAAAGGAAAAAAAAAAATTGGAAAACAGAAAAAGAAGACACATTTCCTTATTCACATTTGAACAAAGATCAGATACAAAGAGTTCATAATACACATCCTGCTGTGGGAGCACCGGTTTTCACAATTCACACAGTTATGGTGCCTGACTGCAGCGACATTTACTCGCTTTGGTCCCATCTGTTAACACAGAACAATTTGAAGAGCGACACACAGACTCGCATCAAGAGCAATATTCGGTACAAATGTAATGCAACACAGACTGACTCTTGTAGTGAAACTAAACCATGGCAGCCTCTTTGTTTGTGTGTGTTTTTCTTCATCTGTGCATGCATGAGGGAGAAGGAATAAGAACCTGAGTGTATGCTTACACGTGTGTGTGTGTGTGTGTGTAAGTGTATAGGTCTGAATGTACACGTGCGTGTGCATGTGTGTGCGTGTGTGTGTGTGTTTTCAGTGCATTGTGCAAACAGAAGGACAGAAGTCTCGGGCAGGGAGAAAAAAATGTGCAGCTTGAAAATATCAGTCTTGTTCTGACACGTCTCATCATTTTCTGCTCTACACCAACCGCCTCACTTAAAGCACAGCTGTCTGTTGAGCAGCTTGGAATCGGCAGCGAAACCCCACCACCACCACCACCACCACCACCACCGGCTCATCAACAGAGGCCACTCGAAAAACATCCGGACTTTACTTATTAACAGACGAGACGACCTGGCCAACGGGACACATCTGCCCAACAAATATGAAACCAAATGATAGGATCTGTGGAGGTGGAACAAACGAAAACAATGGATCTGCTTTTATTGTCCTCCATGGTGACAAAATGCTCGGCATACACTGATTTATTGCAGATGAAGTTAAATGTCCAAAAAGGAAATGGGCTAAATTAACTCTTACAACATTAAAGCTTACAACATAAGACTATTCCCCCCCCCCCCCCCCCCTCATCCGTGTACTGTCCTTCCTCCTCGCTTTACCTCAAAGGGGAAACAGGTTCTTAACTGTTTAATCTCCATCTGATTCCAATTTCCCTCTAAATTTCCCTTTGAAAACAGTTTCCTTGAGGAGCTTGATCTGTATTCCTCGTCAAATTAATGCGGATACTCTAACATTTGTTTTGAAGCTTTATTTTCATCCGAAGGGTCAAATCTAAGGTCATCATAATACTAGTAATATTGTACTGACACTGCTGTGATGTGTCATCAGTACTTTGCATTAATCATACATCCAATCTTTTGTTCAGTTTTTAATATGGGCTTGTGTTCACTATCAGCAAAAAAACACAAGGCCCATAAAGCAGAGTTTTTTAAATAATCCACGTCCACATGACAATATAAAGGATTTGGTGATTTTGTTTATTCTGTGTTTATGTATCTACTTTTTCCCACACTGCAGATCATTCAGCCCCGAAAACAATTTTTTAAAGAAAAAAAAGTGTATAAAAATATATTTTACACTACTTATTGATATTGACATTGACATATTTTTCTACACAGTATAAAACGTCCTCTAGTAAAGGTCATGGAGCTAACAGCTGCTTCAGTCACCGTTATTGGGAAATCCTGCTGCTGCCATCACCAAATCACTCTAATTTAGTCCGCTCAGACTAATGTTTCAATAGTCAGACGGGGGGGGGGGGTTCAAACTTATCTTGCCTACACTGTAGGCCGCTGGGGAGAATAAAAACAACAACTCCCATTTTATTGGGGAACATTCTTGAAACAGTTACAAGGAATGTTATTTTGCTGCTGCTGCTGTTAAGCATGCATTCACGTGCACAATAACTAACTAAGTTCTGGCCTCCAAAATACGCTCATGGAGTCACGGCCTAAATTCTGATTTGCACAGACAAATGCACCAATGTGCAGGTGGGTTATTGTGGCTAATGTTAAGCAAGGTTTGGATAGAAACCGCTGGATAGCAGATTAATAAAGGCTCCGGTGGGACTCGCTGCATTATATAGCATGTGGTGGGTCGACAACTCAACCAGAGACACCTTAAACTCCACAGCGCGGCAAACTGGAAAAACTGGAATGCAACCAGCGTTTAACCCGTTCTACCTTTCTTATATCACAAATAAATTATATTTATAGAATTACAGATTATTATCAGGATTTCAGAACACAGGATCTTGGACTATCTGCGATCTCTTATAATAGTAACAGTGCATTAAGCAGGTAACAGGGTGAGGAGTATTTAGGGATCTCCCTCTGCTCAATCTACTGTGTCACACTGAGCATAGCGGAAATGTGTCTGTTTCAAGCATGTGCTCACATACGTGTCTCAATGTGGGGGTCTTGGGAGGGGGGGGGGGTTGCAGAGCAGCATGTACACACATAAACATCCTCCGGGCAATGGGAGTCATCCTGGGAATATTTATCTTTGCTGGTAACGCAAAGAGGCAGCCAACCTCTAATCTGGCCCTCAGCTATTTTCTCTGAAATCTCTGACGGGGGGGCAAGAGGGGGGTGGGGGGGGGGGGGGGGGTAAAGGAGGAAGGAAAGGAGGGACACAGCAAAGTCAGTGGGGAAGAAAAGAAATCTCTGCAAAGGTAGAGGGTGCAGGGGAAATAAGTGGGAGAGACAGGCCTTGTCTGGTGCCTGTGCATGTGCATTAAATGTGTGTGTTTCTTGACATCTCCACAGATTATAGGTGTCTGTGTTTATGCGCATTGCTTTTGTGCATGTGTGTGTGTGTGTGTGTGTCCAGGCAGGGTCAAGAGGGGTGGCCACGGGCTGGGTGATGAGGCGTGGTAGGGATCCTGCATTCGCTGTGTCTGTGAGGCAGGCATGAGGTGGGGTGAAGGAGGTGTGTGTGTGTGTGTGTGTGTGTGTGTGTGTGTGCGTGTGTGTGTCAGTGGCCATGCCGCTCCCCCCCAGGCTGAGCTGGATCTCTCAGTGTGCGTCTGATTCAAAGTGAATGGCAGCGTGCCGCGTGGCTCCATCGTGGCCAAATGACTTCTGACACTCCACGCCTTGTTCCTTGATGTCTGAGGAGACAAGACGACGCAGACACACACACACACACACAGGAAACTGGAGCATTTGTCATGAAGTTTCACATTTTGTAAATACTCCTTTCTGTTAGAAAAGTCGTGGAAAATTTGAGTCTCCAGCGTCTCGTTACCTCCTTTACATCTATATGTGCTTTAATTGCACATCGCTGACCTGAACGAGGGCTGGAAGGAAGAAGGACTGTCAGATGATCAGATGAAAGCGCGCACACGGGAACAGGAACAGGACTTTAGCTGCACCGCCCGCATGTGTGCGTGTACAGTACGTAGCATCATTTGCTGGTGTGTGTGCTCAGTCAGACCTCTTGGTCGGGGCAGTCAGTGTGTGTCCATTTGGGTCTGTTTGATACTGTCATGTCACATGCAGTCTGCTCTTGCTTCGCTTGTCCTTGCCTCGGGGGGGGAACTCGTCCAAGACAAGCACTCAATTTGACTTGGGCCATGTTTTCCGGTACATCACTACCGAGTCTTAGGCCACGAGGGTCCCTCGCTTATGTTTCCATTTCCAAGGGTACGACCAAATGGTTCGTACGTGTCTTTTGTCCGTGACAAGGATTGGCCGGCGGCCCGGGCGGTATCACAGCAGCAGAAGAACACTATCAAGTATATTATAACAAAGCACAGCCGAGAGAGAAGAAGATCAGTGACAGAGATCTCCTCTTAATACAGGCCTTCAATATTAAAGTAAAGAGTCATGCATGTGAAATATTACCCTGATTTAGAGCTGTGTAAATAAAGAAACTGCGCAATCACAGAGAGGTTTTCCATGTAACTGAAGCCATGAACACAGAAAATGACAAACACTATCACACACTTCTTGAGTAGGACATTGTGGTGCTTGTGGATAATGTAACCTCGTGTTTCCCCCAATAAACAGAACCGCCATCATGTTGTATTTGCTGATTTTGTTGGTTTAACCATCTGTGTGAATAAGGTTACACAGTGTGTGTGTGTGTGTGTGTGTAGGCCCCCTTCAGTCATCAAACCTTTTTAACTTAATTCATTGAACCAGTTCACGTACACAATGCTGCACACAGACTCACATTCCCCATGTGCATAGGTGTGTGTATATGCCATACAAAGATTGCGTGTGGGTTGGACTTTCCTGTCTGAATGTGAATGAAGTACACTGGTTTCCCTGTGTGTGTGTGTGTGTGTGTGTGTGTGTGTGTGTGTAGCTGAGCTCAGGTGTGCAGTTGTTGCCCCCATTTCCTTTCGGGGGAATTTTTATGACTTCTTTACAAAATAAACAAAAACAAACATGAACTGCATGTTGTTTTAGAGGAATAAACGTTCCATGTTACAGCTCAACTCACAAAATCGAATTGAATGAGTACATTTTTGGTGCAAAACGTAAGTCACAAAGAGCTAAACAAAGTTTTTCCAAAAGAAGGACAATGAAGGGAAACACAATGGTTCTTGTATCGGTGTTTCTTGAGTGGAAAAACAGCACATGTATTTGACAGTCCTCATTTTACCCAACGCAACCAGCATATTATGCAAGAGCGGATTGTGTTGAGTTGCATCTGAGGGGCAAATTACATACTTGTCTCTTTCAGTGAGTATCAGCCCGACAAGCACGTTCCACGTCTGCCCTTCCCTCCGGCCCAGTGTAACCGTTCTCTGCAACACAGAGAGGAGAGGAGGACAAACAGAGGAAGAGACAGACCGGGGTACGGAGGAGACAAAGGACCAGGAGAGAGGAGTAAAGGGAACAAAAAGAAAACTTTTTATGCCTGATCAAAGTGAATGAAAAAAAACACACACAAAAAACGATGCTGACTGAAACGCACCGAGATCTCACAAAAGAAGCGTATTGTTTCAGAGTTAGTGAGAAACATGTGGCGCTTTAAGGGATAATATCCGCTACGCTGCTGCTGATGTCATTGTCAAACTTCCCCGTACCACACACACAAACACACACACAACCACACACACACACACACACATCCCCCCCACATCCCTCCAGCCTTCGGTTCTTACCTCTCTCCCTCCCTCCCTCCCTCCTCTGAGCGCCCCTGGCCGCGCAGACGAGCTCTGTGAGGATTAATTAACCAATTAGGACTGGAGCCCTTGGGAGGCGTTTGAGGGTCCTCTTGATGTCACCCCCCCCTTACACACACACACACACACACACACACACACTGAGGCCACAATTAGGCTTTGCTGTAACAGGCCTCACTGACTAAGAGACGCGGCTCTAACAGCGGCGCCCCCCCCCCCCCATTTGAGTGACCGTGTAGGTGAGTAACCTTTTAATTGCATTATGCTTATTATCCTGATGTCCACTGCCTCTGCCCTCTCTGAGCCCTCCTCTCGCCCTCGCTCTTTCCCCCGAGGTGCCGCTTGATGAAATTAAGGAGGAACCCCCCCAATGTGAAAGGCTCTCCTCCACCCATCTCCGCCTTTCAGCGCTCATTCCATCGCTCCGAGCAACAGGCTCCAACGCTTTGTCGTCTGCAAGTTTCCCCACGAAGGGGACGTCGGTCTCGCGCTCGCTCGCTGGCCGTGGGACGGGGGGGGGGGGACGACAGGGATGTAAAATTCTCACCTGAAATGTGTTGTCGTGGCTTTTGATACCACTCCCCCCCCCCCCCCCCCCCTTGCTGCCCTCGCGCACAGACCGTGACACGGGGGGGGGGAGCCGCGGCGTCCAGTACGCCGTACTGTCAGCGCTGACTGGCCTGATTAGGAAAACAGTGCAGACGGCCACGGACACACAGCAGGGGAGGGGGGGGGGGGCCCATGCTGCCGGAGACAAGACGAGACAGGCCCCCCCCCTCCCTGCTTCCCATGGGTTCCTCTCATTCCGTGCGCTCACTTGGCCAGCCATCACAGCAGATCTCCGTGCCGGCGTGTGACCTGGACGGGATGCAGATCTGTTTGTTAAATGACGGCTTGACCTCTTGGTACGAGACGCTTAACCTAAGCTCTGTGAGCGCGTTGACCCCCGCAAAGCGTTTACGTGCCAAACAGGAGCCCCCGAGGCCGGTCCATTACACCGGGCCAATGTTTTCATTCATAATGTCCGAGCCTCGACACTTTTATACCTATGCATCCTAATGTCCTTGAAGGACTTGGAAGATTAAACCTGTCTTCACTTTCTAAAAACTTTTTTTTGTTCTCATGTCAAACTTCTACTCATTTGAATTTACCTGTATACTTTCACATAATTCCATAGGTCAAGACACTGGAAACCTTGATATACAGACTTCACTCAGATTTTTTATGTTTTATAATCTCATTTGTTGCCATATACTGTTATGAACATGATCCACACGCTCAAACCAAAGATTCGGATTGATTCCTAATTGCTCAAGAGAGATTTGCAAGAAACGCCCGGGCTGTTAATCTTAAAGCTTGAATAATTACGGACTGTCAATATTAGAAACATATGATATCATATAAACATAATATTTAAGGGCTATGCATGTTCCCAAATTAATATTATGTTAGTTAACTTTAAAGCTGGCAGTCATTATTGGCCCTGCATTAACACATAGAAAAAGGTGATGGGGAAAGTATTAGCTCACAATGAGCCATCACTGTCTGTCTCACGTCGTTGCGTGCTGACGGATCAACGAGACGGCGAAGGTCGCTCTCTCTCCTTTCGTCGCCCTATCTCCCCTCCATCTGTTAGTGATCTCCGAGAGCACCGTGTGCCACGAAGGAGCACGGGGAACAAAACACAGGGGAAGGAGAGGAAAGGAAAGTAGAGGTTTTTACTACATCCCGGTACATCCTGCCTTAATGAGCCCCCCCCCCCCCTCTCTGTCTGCCCATCTGTCCCCAGCGGGATTGGCCGCACAGGGCCCCTGTGTTAGTGGGGAGGTATGTTTGTGTGTGTGTGTGTGTGTGTGTGTGTGTGTGTGTGCAGGGAAGATGTGCTTGGGAGTAATTGATTCAGTCGAAGCAACAGCAACTGCATCCTCTTTAGAGGTAATGTGCCGATTGCAGGATAGATAACGTCCCTGGAGGATTTTCCCCTCGTTTTTTTTTTTTTGGGGGGGGGGGGGGGGCTTTTTTTATTTTGTCACTTTCTGCCTGTTCCTGAAACATAGAGTCCATACAGTCATAACAACACATGTTTAGGATTCCCCTGCATCTCATTTAACTCCTCGGAGTCATCCATCCTCCGCCCCCCCCACCTCCGATGACCCCTCTCCGTGGTACAGTCTCATTAGCCTGAACTGCAGCGGCTTGTTAACCCCACTAATCGAAAAGGGAATGAGCATAAAAGAACCCAAGAATTTACTGCCAGGTCCCCACTTCAAAGGGACAGTAGGGAGTGGTGGTGGTGGTGGGAGGGGGGAGGGGGGGGGGGGATCAGAGCAGCAGACTGAGGTTGTGTATGCGTGCACTCGATGGTGTGTGCATGTATAGTTTGATGAGTTTAAAAAAAAAAAAAAAACGTGCTTCTCGGTTGCTTCTCACATACGAAGAACTGAGAGCTTGCACAAAGAACCGCTTTAAACAATGCATGCGTAAAAGAGGCACGCCGCAGCGCGTCCTGCTCCCATCAGCTGCCGACCTTCCCTTTACCGCCCTACACCGGGCCCAACTTGCTACTACTAAGATCGAGGAAAGGTATGTCGTGACAGGCCAATACCCAGGTGATGCTGCCACAAAGAGGCCCGGGCCTCGTGTCACGTTGGTCGAATAAGACAAACACCGCGATCCGGCATGCCGGAGCAGTTGTTATAGGCGCCGATGCCGTGACATGAATCTGATGACCACCGTAGAGAGTTAACTCTGCCCTTCAATCAGTCAGCACGTACCCCTTCCCTCCAGATCCATTCACTCCACCGGGCGCGGCAGTCAACACTCGGCAAACTCCGAAATCCCAGAGGTGCAGAAAGGTGCTTTGTCAAGGGGAACGTGTAATCCATTTTATTCAGTCACACGTGTTTATCTTTTGGATCCTTTGTGTCACTTACACTGCGCTTGTTTGTCTTGTGTCGTTTTCAGTGTGAGCACAAAACCTTGTGTTTTTATATTATTCAAACAAAGTGAGAGACTGTGGTCGGGTTGATTCGGGGATTTGGCTCCTCCAGAATCACGGAGCGTCACGATGAAATGTGTTAATACCAGCCCCACTCGCTCCCGTCTCCGTGTTTTTAGACGCAAATCTCGGTGGGAGCGCACAACAGGGCCGAAGCAATTCCTTAAGGATGATTAGAGGTGTGTTTAGAAAGCCCGACGTACGTACGTATGTATGAATACTGCAGCTGAGTGACAGGAACGTATCGGCGAATCAACGCCGAGGTCAGTCGCGGTGCCGCTGAAGGCATCCTTGATCTAAAGCTGGTCGCTGTCTGTGTGTACTTCATCACACGTACACTGTATCTCATGCATTTAATGAACTCTCAGTCGGATTGTTGCAACTCCCGTGAGTCCTTTTGTCTCAGAGTTTTTCATTGTCTGGATGCAACTTTGCGTGTCGCTTGAAGTACTCTGTGAAAAAGACAACAGTCGGACGCACTGAAGGGTATTTAGCGGCGGTGAGCTTTGAAGTATTTTGTGCCAATTTGGTTTGTGTGGGTGGTGGTGGTGGTGGTGGTGGTGGTGGGGGGGGGGGGCTGAGAGAAAGAGAAATGTAAGAAGAAACAGTGTGACAGTTGGTGTGGTTTAGTTGGTACTGGTTCTGTGTCGTGCCTCTAATTTTCACCACATGCTGTCTACCGACTTCTATGAGCTTCACAATGGCAGTTTAGTTTTATAGCAATACCAAGCAATACAAAAAGCATTTATAGAATTGATCACTTATGTGTGTCCATTACTGAAGCACTGAAGATACTTTATTGTAGGCCACAACATGTTCTAAATTATATACTAAAGCAAAGCAAAAAAATGAGTTGCCCGAGTTTCCTTCTTGACCTTGTTAAATGAAAACTGAATGCAGTTCCTCTGTTGCGACTGACGGCTTCTCACAACGTCATCTGAAGTGAGCAGCGGTGTTTCTGCTTTGGTTTTGTACATTTGCACAACATGACACAGGTTCCTTATCCCGTTTCTTTGTGCGAAATAGTGTCTGTGGACATGTGATTAGGCAACAACTGACCTCAGTGTTTAGTCACAAAGAAACAGAATCTGTGAGGAGTCAAACCAACGTGGCTGGAGCTCCTCCACCGTGAGACCAGAGGGGGATATTTTTAGAAGTCCATGTCTCTGTCACAGGTCTGTAGAAGTAATCATGTGGGCGTAAACATTAAACCATTAAAGTGGTTACATCTTTCTGGGAAGGTTACGGTAAAGTTAGGAGGAATTAAAAAGCTGTGGTCCAACGCATGGCAACAGACTAATGCAGAGATTATGAAAGAAAAAAACAGTTTCATCATTCCATCCATTTTGGGCTGATGGTTCCTTCCACTGTTTATGTGATTATACAACATCACGCTAGATGCGTAATCTTATTTTGTCGAATCAATGTTAATTCACATCCCTTTAGATTCCTTTGCATCTGTTGACATTTGTGTCGATGAGAATGTATTTTCAAATAGCAGGCCTGCCGTTTATTTCATTAAGGTTGTGTAATCCGAGGCAGACTACGTGTCTTAATGAGTGGAATCCTCCAACAATGCACATAATAGGCCTGAATGAATTAAAGTAATGAACTAAGATGAACTCTCCATGGGCTACGTATTAATGAGAAGGACCACTGGAACACAACCTATATATATATATATATATATATATATATATATACATACAATTAACCAAGCCCTGAACATTTTCCCCCCTCTCTCGCCTTCTTTCTCTGAAGTAAAAAAAAAAAAAAAAATCTGTCATTGCACTTGTCACTTCGTAGCATGTCAAGCACAGAGAATGTATTCAAGCCTTTGGCAACGTGTGGCCTTTAAGGGAAGCCCGGGCGCAGTTTCCCTAATTAACCCATCCTCCCCGTGCATACAGACGTTCACATCCACGCACCACAAGGCCTTCTTCATTAGACAGACACAAAGATCAACAGATTAATTTAATCTGCATAAATGCAAATGTCCTCTCTGAGCGTCCTGCGTGGAGACGGTTGGCTCGGGAGTCAAAAAGAGTTGTATACAATTCATACACGGCATACATAAAACAGAAGCATTGCTTTTCTTTCGTTTGAACCACTTCTAAAAATAGTTTGAATGTAACACAAAGGAGACGTCGTGTCGTTTATAGCAGACAGAATAAAGAACAAAGCACAAGAGGACAACGTAAACACCTTGAAGCACATGATTGGTTCATTAGGTATGTTACAGTAAAGTCACAGCTTGGCAGTTATATGTAATTGATTTACTTTATACATACAGTCATATGACACATCCGAGCCAGGCCCATCATTAATTATTTTGCAAGAATGGACGCTCAAGGTCGACGTCACAAACCCTCATTAGGGCATTTAAAAAAAGCCTCGTTATTAGGGCAAATTAACCTAATTCTGGAGGTTCCCGTAAGGCGCAGATCAAAGCAGTGACAAGTCTGAGACAGAGTGCAGGCGTGACAAACGGGACGTGCCCGTGTCTTCTTGCAGCGCCGCACAAAGTCAACCGTGAAAACCTACCGCCATTAGACATGCAAAACAACTAAGCACATGTTTGCTCTCATAGACTGCGTCAACGCAAAGAGGGGGATTTTTTAAGTGAAAGCAAATGTAATCTGCATGAATATCTTCAGTGAATCTGTCAAACAGAGTTAGACGTTTTTTGCGTTTTTTTTATTTAGTTTGAAAAGCGTGTGAAGCTAAATGCAATCTGGAAACACTGAATGAAATAAAAACAAAATCTGATGCTGAATTTCTGCTGCAAAAATTATTAATATTATTAGAATCTTTTGCAGAGAGATTACGTAAAACATGGCGGTAAGTACTTGCTTGGCCTTTTGGAGACATTAGTGAATTGCACTCAGTGGATGGTGAAAATGTCACTGGCCGCATTAACTCTCAGTCAGTTACTCTTGGAAATTGCGATGAAACACATATTGAAATATGAAAGGCCACAAAATACTGAGTTCACTTCACTTTACAAGTCATGAGAGGCACTGAGGTATGCATTTGGTAATCAAATGAGTTAATTAATTAGTAAAATAATATGTGTGACCTTTTGGATATTTAACTTAAATAAGCCTCCATAAAAGCAGAAATAATCTGGGTAAAAACATATTTCAAGTAAAAAAAAACAAGTATTAAAACAAATAAAACATATCACACCTAAAATATTTACCCATCAAAATATAGAGAATTTAGGATCATCATTCATTTGTATCCACAGAATCAATTAAATAAACAAGGGTAAGAAAGAGTTAATGCAAAGAAAAACAGAAGAAGAAGATTACATTCATTTCCCTGATCACTACTCTCTCTCTGTCACACACACACACACACGCACACACACACACACACACACACACACACACACACACACACACACACACACACACACACACACACACACACACACACACACACACACACACACACTACGCACAGATGTGTTAAATAGCTTTGGTGGCATTTAAAGTGTTTTTTATGAAGCGCCTGAGTGGCAGCGATACCCTAAAAGGCCTTCAGCAGCAGTCCCGGTACTGCAGCGTCCCTCCTTCATGTCCTGGTGTGCGGTGCCTGGCCTGCGTTTAACAAGTCCCACCCCCCCCCCCCTTTGCTTTTTAAAGACATGTTTAAACAAACACAGCTCTACTCTGCATCCCCCCCCGCCAGCCTCCCTTTGAGCCCGGGACCCAGTGTGAAAAGGTGGAGCCGGTCTTTGGCTGCTGGTGTACCTCCGCGGGGGGGGGGGGGGGGGGGGCGAGCGAGGGAGAAGTGGTGACTGTGGGCTCGGCCTTCGGTGCCTTCGGTGGGATTTCACAGAAAGGCCCCGGCGGATGAACGAGCGCTTCCCTCCCGGAGGATCAGACGTGTGCAAGCGGGCTTCCGCTCATTAGCCCGCTCGATCCGGTGGGGGGGGGGGGGGGGGGGGGGGGGGGGCGCGGGATAAAAGGAGGCAGGGCAGCCCCTGTTGAACGTACAAAAGAGGGCTCCTCGTGAGTGTGTGTATCCCCACTGGGGTCCCAGTGATATGGAAATGCAGGGATTGTCATGATCTAATGAATGGTCAGCTCCTCCCAGCTCCTGCTGTGATCAGATGATTTGGAGGCACAAGGGAACCCGTGGTCCTTGGGGACAGAAGAAATGCAGAGGTTGTCCCTCCAGACCCCCCCCCTCCCCGCATCAAAGCTGAGAAAGTGAAAACCTTGTGCACATTCCTAGCCAGCTGGACAGACGATAGTTGTCTCAGCCCTTAACTTGTGCATCAGCACAAAGCAAAATACTTTTCAGAGTTCATTTTTCCGGTGTTGAAGTGCAGAGTTGAAATCACGCTGCAAAAAGTTGATTCAACTGTTACAGAGTCAATGGTATGAACGAGCCGGGAGTCGTTATCCAGTGTCAAGATCAGTAGAGTTAAATGAACTCTTTCACGCTTCTTGGTGTTGGGTTTAACTCGACGTACTGCGGCGCACGGGTTGGAGAAGGTGTGCCTGGTTGGAGGATCAAACCCTGAGAAAGACACCTCGCCCCAAATTGCTCCCTGGGCTAAAATGTAAAAACCATGTAATGTAATTCGCTTTGGATAATAGCATTGGCTAAATGACGTGTAATGTTTTTAACACAGATTTATTTTTGACACTCATTCTGAAGTGAATTGTTAACACATCGTTGAGTGTTGATTTAACACTAAGATTGGGACAATATAAACACAATTGAATCTCACAGAGTCAATTGGACTCTCTGAAATGTGCTGTGTACGTTTGATTGTTGTTGTCGAGCCTTCCTCCATCCTATCGTCTCCCATCACATGCTATAGTGAGAAAAAAAGCATGAAAGCCCCGTGACCTCACATGACAACCACAAAAACGGGCTCAACAATGGATGTCTGATACTCAAAGCAGTGGCAACACGTCAATGCTGCTGTTGTTGTTGTCTTTTTTTAATACAATGAATCTGGTTCATATGGCCACACATGAGACGATGTACATTTAGGAACACAAAGGACCCTAATCGAAGTTGTTTGGTGGTCGCTTGCCATCGGACTGAGACTTTAGGGAGTGTGAACAACCTCTCGGCAACCCGGCGAAGCTTTTTTATCCTTTTTTTCGTACATCACGTTGAACAGCACAGACGTGTCTGGGAGTTTCTTTCTTTCCCTCTGCTCCTCCGGCGCATCAAACGTATCCACTGCATGGAGGAGCTACGGGCTTTGTTTGCAGTGCCCCTGCCCTGAGACAGAGCAGCTCTCCTGGACTACACTAAACTGGCTTGGCAGCCGGCGTGTGTGCACTGCCAGGCTTGAGGGAAAGTGTGTGTGTGCGCGCGTGTGTGTTTGTGTGTGGATTCCTACTCATGTACACCCGTATCTAAATTTCCCTGGTGCAGAGATGTAGGGGTCCAGACGCTCGGCATCATGGGCATGCATGCGCCCCCCATCTGCACGTGCTCGTATCCGACACACACACACACACACACACACATACACACATGGACAGACACCAGCGCAAAGGAAAACAAATGGGGCGCATTAATCCTCGTACCACCTCTTTTGGCACTCATCAGTTCGTGACTTGTGAAAAGCGCCAAAGTGAGGATTGTAAGTGAGCAGGACACTCGTCACAGGTCCGCCCATGAGACCCAGTGACACCTGTCATCACAGCTTACTATGAAGACCTGCTACACACCACCTCCAGCCTCGCCTGGCCTCGTCTTCTCCACCGACAAATATGGAGGGTGGGTGGGGAGGGGGGCGGGGACGGAGAGGAGAGGAGAGGAGAGGAGAGGGGGGCCGGGGGGGTTGGATTTATAGATCCTCTCTTTCTCTGTTCCCCGTACTGGTGGCGAGGTTAGAGGGCACAGAGCCGGATGGAAAAGGAGGGCGAGCGATGGAGGGGACGAGGAGGAAAGTCCGCCCGGTTAGCGCTCGTCCTTCAGATGAGCGCGCTCGGGCCCCGTGGCTATCGCTCGCCTTCCCGCCTGACTACACACTCGTGACAAAGAGGCTGTGTTTGTGTGTGTGTGTGTGTGTCTGTCTGTGTGTAACGTAGGATGCTCCAACCACTCGACTGGTTTCACTTTGGTGACGAGTCCATGTCCATGTTTGCAGTGTTTTCTATGTAGGTGCAGAGGTTTCTCAACAGCAAGTTTCCCCAAATTTGTGGTCATTTCAGCGTGGAAATGTTTATTCCCTCTGGTCCTGCTTTGAGGCTTGCCAGTTCATTTTTGCTCGCTAAACAACGCGGGGGTTCAGTGTGGCCCCCATATGAGTTGCCTTACAAAAGGGAGCTGAGAAAGAAACTAAAAAAAGAGAGAGAGAGAGAAAGGCTTGTTTGGTCGAGAAAACATTTAACAACTTCCCCTGGAAATTGAAAGAGGAAATAGTTTTGGGCTGGATTGCAGTGTGGGGGGGTGGGGGGGGGGGGTGATGAAGCCCATATGAGTACCAGATGAAGAGAGCAAACAGCCAAGCGCAACTGACGGAGGGAGAGAGAGAAAAGAGGGAGACAGTCTTTTGATGTCCTTCATTTACATCTCACAACAAGAGTGAAAACAAACAAAAAAGATTGTATGAACCGTAATAGAGGAAGAGAGGGAGGGAGAGAGAGAGAGAGAGAGAGAGAGAGAGAGGGAGGGAGAGAGAGAGAGAGGTGGACTGGGTGTTTATGAGGTCATTTACCAAACTTGTGTTTTCAACATTTCCTTCCCACTTTAATTTTTCGGCTTTGTTCTACTCTAATTACTTCCATCCACATGGGACAGTGTGTGTGTGTGTGTGTGTGTGTGTGAATGTGACTGCAAAGCCATGGTGTGTGTGTGTGTGTGTGCGTGGTTGTGTATAGGTCCACGTGCTTGTCACACTGCAACTGTGCGCATTGCAACATAGACAAAATGAGAACATGCCATTCCTTCTTTGTACTTTATCCCTCAACTGTTTCCCTAAGCTCTTACAAATGTCCAGCTAAGGATAATATAATAATAAGGATAAAATAATATTATTTGCATAGAGGTGATGATGTTTCTGAAAGATAACGGCAAGGAGGTCACAAGAATGCTCTGAAGATTGATCTTCTGGTGAAATATTTGACATACGAGTTGCATGCAAAACATTTATTTGATTTTGTGTTTTGGTAATTTACATAATTAGACTTGATGCAAATAATAAGGAACTGATACTGTCTCTAAAAGAAACAACTCACAACAACTTACAACCTACAACATGTACAGGTCAATCAGTCAGTCATCTTCTCAATGAAGGTGTGTCCATACTTTTGACTGGTACTCTATCGTGACAGAAACTCATGGGATTTTGTCTATTTCTCTAAAACAGGAAGTAGTTAATTCAGCAAAATGCACAGCGTGAGTATCTGAATACATGCATGTGCAATGTGAGCATCGCTGTGTACCATGATCATCACTGGGTCGGATCCCACCCGACCTTGCATGAAGCCACGTAGGTTCAGCCCGACGCAGACGGACCCTGATCTGGCTTGGCTGTCGCCTTCGACATGCAGTCGGAGGCTTGTGGCGGGAGGAGGCGAGCGTTCGGCACCTTGGCGGCAGCGGCAGCGGCAGCAGCGTCTCCTTCTCTACCCGGCAGAGCTTTGCATTTCTGTTGTGCAGATTCAACACAGACGCCGCGCTGCTGGAGACCCGTGCCACGACGCTGGGCCCGCTGGAGGGAAGGGAGACGCGGGGGGGGGGGGGGGGGGGGACAAGAGGACAAGAACGGGGCAGAATGTCAGACCCTCTTTGAGTAAAATGCTTTTCTAAAGTGATTCTGGGGCTGCCGAATACCACTGCCTTTGTCCTCGAGGACAGCCAAAGTCAACACTAAATGAAAGGTCTTTGTTGTCATTTTACCGGTGTGGACGGGTGTGCGTTGCATTGGACTCTGCAGGAGACTCGAGTCCCGTCAGAGACCTGCATATTGTGTTTTTAAGAAAGTTTACCTTGTTCACGTGTTCTGATCTATTGCTTCTTGGCAGCTGCTTGGAAATGGCAGCGACCCAATGGAAATCTCAGGTGAGTCACTCCGAAATATTTTCCACAGGGTTTTAATTTTTAATGCTAATTTGAAATGCAGCACGCTGGGTGTTAGCTCTGTTAGTCACTCCGAGCTTCGTTATTGTCAGGAACCTCAGAAGGTTACCGCAGGTGTGTCCCCAGAACACGGTGCTCAGACATGTCAGTGTTGCGCAATCTGCCACGTTACGGTTCTCAAATCACTAAAATTATGTTGCTTTTTTTTCAAATTTTTAAGTTAAAAGTGGGCATTGGAACAAGAATGCCTATTTTCAGGATGAAGGGAAATGGGACAGAAAGGTCCAGAAGGGATGCACTGATGGTGATGATGATGATGATGATGAATCTGCTTTGCCAGAGGCTGATGACATGGGTGAAAGTCTTGGTTTTCTTTTCTGCTAGAGGGGAAGAATATGTAAGGCCAGGTTTCTCTCTTTTTCTAAACATCGTCTTAAACTTTTGCTCTTCGCTAATATTTTTTGGAGTATGAGATTTAAACTTTCAACGCCTCAAATGACATTTGCACATCCCACACCTCTCGTTCAGGCTGAAAAGCTGCCACCTCTCACTTTGTTCGCGGTAAAGCCGCTGTTCTTCGGGCATGGCGGGTGTAGCGATGGCTGCCTGGCATCCTGGCTTCCCTCGGATCAGAGCATGACTCAGGCACGTGTTGTGACATTCTGTGATATTTGCATGTTAATTTATGACATTAAGAAATCGTCTCCACCGCCTCAGGTGTTCCCGAAAACTTCCCTGTGGATACACTATGAGTACAGTTGCTCACGCTCCTGCTAAGTGAACCTGACCAGGCAGCCCGGGCCGATAGTATGATCTTAACCCCTTTTACGTGTTTCTTGAGAGAAAGAAGAGGAGTGTTCAGGGCAGCCAGGCAGGGTGTAGGCACACAGAGTAAGTCTGGCTCTGACTCACTGTGGCAGCGGCTTTAATGAGAGCGGAAAAGCTGCAGTGTTCTCATGCGAACACTCGCCCTGAGGTCTGCAGGGGGGTCAACCGTGGTGCGTAGACAGAGAGAAGGAGAGGAAGGAAAAAGAAAAGCACTGTCAAAGTATCATCACGAAGCACTTAAATGATATCAGTGGGTGTCTAAAATACCTCACGACACCTACAGTGGAGCCCGACTGAGTTTTTGACTTGATACGTTTTTGAAAAATGCAAGAAGCTAAACATTTTGTGGAAGTGCAAATTCTCAGGTGGACTAAAATCAGCTCATACAAACACAAAATAAAGAGTCCCGTCAATGGGGTGAGGGGCATCTTAATGAATAACATGATATTGTGCTGAAAGAAAAAGGTTGAATTATGAGTCAGTTTACAGCAGCAGAGAATAGCGATACATTAAATGGGGGAGAAAGAAAGAAAGAGAGAGAAAGGGGGGGGGGGGGTCTGAGTGCTATAGCGCAGTCACTGGGAATTTAATACAAGCTAAATGTGTAACCTGTGCTGATGCCGTGGCAGGGGGGGGGGGGCAGAGAGCTCAGGCCGGCTAGCTGCACGCCGCAATCTCTGCAGGGAAACTGCCCGGCCGCCCTTTTCTGTGCTGTGAGGTTGGCTTTTTTTGCAGCCTCCCTGTTAAATGGGCTTTAAGTTGTTTTTGGTAAGTTAACATTTGGTATTTACAATTGTTGTTTGGTGATAAATGAAGCAGGACAAACGCTACATTTCTGTTGGCGTAGCCAAGGTTCGTTTTAAAAGAAGTTGTTAAAGTGCAGGCATGAACAAGCAAACAGACAATAAAACAAGGCTGTGACAGTTCCAGGTTTTTTTTTTGCAGCGTAAACCAAAGTACAATTATCAGCAGTCCTTTTTCCCACAACTTACTTGATGCCAAAACTCATATTTCTTGAAGCTGCAGATTTGCAACTTGCTCATTGTGATAATGACAATCAGTGATTACCTCAAGGAGAATAACAAAGGCCATGTGAAATAATGTACCCGGCACAAAACATTCATCTTTATTTCTTCATTTAAGAAGAAGTTAGAAGTTAAAAGCAACAACTGAAGTCAACGCGAGTTTTTTACTCCAGTGAAAAAACACACGTGAAGGGAAGACGCACAATAAACTGCTGCTGCAACGCGTGCCTGGCATCATGTGAAAATGAAAGATGGCTCGGTTGGCATGTCACTGGCATCAAACAGCTCGTTTTTTATATCCAGCTTCAGTAATGTAAGTATGATTAGGGCTCGCTCCGGGCAATGATCTGCCCCACTCATTTGAGAGTTTCATCAATTAACACCACCCACAGGGTTTTTGGAGAAAAAAAAAGAAGCTCTGAGCAACCGCAAAGGCTACAGTCGGTTTCCCCTCCTTCCTGGTGATTAGTTCTCTGCTAGAGTTTCTTCAAGGACAACGTATGACACGCTGCTTATCTTTGTGGGAAACACACCCTCCTTTCGCTCGGTATTGACTAAAAGATATTAAACGGGAAAATGCCGCTTCACACACACACATTTGTGCAGTGTGCACAGTGCCGCTGATGTAAACATGAGTGTGTTTTGGAAATGATAGACATGTTCAAGGACACGCTCCTGTCTGAAAGAGCTGCCAATCAAACCACTTCCTGTTAAAATTTATATAAAAAAGTGATTTGCATTATTTGCAAAAAGTAAAAGAAAAAAAACAATACAAATTCAGAGCAATGTCAGTTTCAATATATAATTTGTATAGGAATTCAATCTAAGTCAATGACTATTTAAATGTGTTTGTGTAGTGGTGCCCCTAAGACAAGAAACCGAGTGAAAGAGAGCCCTCTGGTGTCGGTGACAGCAACAAATCCATCATTCCCATCAGCACTGCTAACAACAAAGCGAAGCACTGCCTTTATTAATCCCTCTCCCACAAACCAGAGAGTCTGCCTACAAACACATGAGTCAGTTCCAGTAAAATACATTCATCGCGATCCTTTAAAGGATTTAATGAATTAAAAAAAGATGAGGATAACAGCTTAGCTTCTGTCAAAATATTTTTTGTTATTAATTGTAGGCACAAGAATTGACTAAAAACATTTGAAAAAAATGAGAAAATAACCAAAGCTGGTGTTTCGCTTTCTTTCACAACTCTCTCTCACACACACACACACACACACACACACACACACACACACACACACCCACACACACGCTGACCCTCTCTGCTGGCTTTGTGACCCTCTCTATTGTCATGTATACATGTTGGGCAGGGCTGCTATACGCAGACAACATGCCAAGCTAAGTGTCGGGTGTGGTGAGGTCACAAAGATCCCCATCTCCTATAATTACAGAGGCATTCTACTGATATTTTGACTTACCTGTGTGTGTGTGTGTGTGTGTGTGTGATGGGGGGTTGGGACAGAAGTCTCTCTAATACAAAAGGCAATGCGGAGACCACATTCATTCTTGTATAACAACCTGCCGAAGGTACATTTACTCTAAATAAATCTCATTACCAGGCAGAAGAGTTTTTTTTTTGTTGGTGCGGGCAAAGAGGGGAACTCAAAATGTCCCCAGACCGCTTCCCCAGGGACGTGCTTTCACTCGCCCTCGTAGCGCCACGAGCTGCAGCTTAATAGCTCTTCGTCTCCACTACTTTCTCCCAGCGCTCGGAGGCCACAACACGGACCTCTGGAAGGTGCCGGCGTCGCCCTGGAGCCGCGTGCTGATGATTACTTACGCACTCCTTCAGTTTGAATTGGAAAAAACTAATTTGCTTTGCTTGATTTTTACATCAAATATGCATTCCTTTCATGGCACCTTGCTGCTATATTTAGCTCTTTATCTTTGTTCCATTGCAAGGGTTTCCCCTGTAATCCTGCCCAGTGCTTTGGCTAAAGGAAGGTCGATTTATTTAAAGTAAACACTTCCGAGTCACTCCCATCATCTGCATGGTCAGCAGCTAGGATTTAGTTTGTGTGTATTAAAGACTCTTCTGGAGGTGACGTAAAGGCTGGAAAGCAAAAAAAAGTTTGTCTTTTATGTTAGGATAACTGTGCATAATTCATTCCAAAAACTAAACAAAACAAGGACGCTGTCACTTTCTTTGTTTCCACGCATGGCCTCACATGAGTGAATACTCATCTGTTAAGGATCGCTTCAAATTTTTAATACATTATTTGAAAATCAAAAAAATGTAAACCACAAGAAAGACTACAGTGTTCAAGAAAACAATAGTCTCCTTTACACAGTTTGGATTGTCACTGTTTGAAGTTTTCAAAAGTTATATCTTTCCAAAACTAGAAGTGAAGTGAGTTGAAAGGAATAGTGTTCGCACATTTTGTTTTAATCAGAGAGGAAAAGAAAGAGGGTAGAATCCAAATAAACACACATTTATTCTTCTCCAGAGATCATCCAAACTCTTTTCTCTTCTTTTTTTTTTTTAATGGTCCCATCTAATCAGCAGTTCCAAACAAATGCACCGTGGCTTTATAGAATGCCTTCAAGCTTTTGTTTACAACCAACAACATAATAGGCATCACAAAAGAAACAGCCCTGAAGCAGGAGAGCGCAGGCTTAACAAAAAACCAAGGCACTCCAAACATTGCTTAAGTTACAACTGAATGACCTGTTGGCTACCTGTTTCACTAACACGTGGATGTTCCAGCTCATTCCCTGAAGGTGTGTCATCACACGACGTATGATGTGAGAAATAAAGCGCACAACCGCCCAAATTGAGAAATAGAGGAATAAACACACACACCACTCGGGCCACTTGTCGTGAGCTCAGTTGGGCCTTCATGCCGTCGCGTGACTAGGGTGCTACAGGCCGACGATGCGCACGCTGTGTGAGTAGTCGGGAGGTCTCGACCATAAGTTGGATCCCTTTATGATAATCCCATCAGCCTGAGCCTCCTTATCTCTCTGAGTGATTGGCAGCCCGGCCCTGAGGGGAGAAGAGCACGGCCGACCCCGCGTGACCGAACACACGGCGCTGATTTACTGGCCGAAGGGTCGCCAGCGACGAGTGGGATTGGAGGATATGTGTTGTCTGCAAACACGCAGTTGAATGTAACGGCTGTGTAAAAGTAGGTCAGGTGCAGGGAGAAAGAAACGGTCGTTGGAAGAAGTAAAGAGAAAATAGAACTGCAAAAAAAATTAAGAATCTCGTTTTGATCCCTATTTTGAGATATTTAAAAATGTCTCACACGAATATTTTTGTCTGGATTGTCGGTGCAATTTTATAGGAGGAGTGCTTGGAATGTTATTTTTCGTAATAATGTGACAATGAGCCACTTAAGGCATCCTACATTTAACAGCACTAATGCAATGGAGGAAGTTGTTATGAGACCTTTGTATACCTGATATGTTGGAAAAAAAGTGTATTAGAATAATTTATCCAGCGTCTTACCAAAGAGTTACGTTGCCATGGTAACTATTCCATTGTTTTGATTCACTCATTTGAAATTTAACACACACTCACAATGTAGGTCGCTAATTTATTTCTATGAATGTCAAACCCCGGGGAGTGTTTTTTTTTTTTGATAAACTTTTAATCAAAAGTATACACACTCCTCACTGAATGTGTTCATGCGTGCAGTTTTAACCCGGGCCATGATTTGAGTTCATCTGCTTCATTAGCAGAGATGACAGGCCAGTGCCACAGCTGTCGACAGACTACGGCGAACCCCACCGAAAACCAGCCGAAAACCTGAGGAGGGCGGAGAGGCCGAGGAAGGGTGAAAACGAGTTACACCCCGAGGGCCTGCTGCTGCCATCTATGACTTATTCCCTCCCAGCAATTAACCGGCCCTGGACTCAGCAATGGGAGTCACATTCTTTGAGAGAGAGAAGGAGAGAGAGAGACAGAGAGAGAGAGACAGAGAGAGAGAGAGAGAGAAGGAGGGAGGGACATTGCAACATGTCAAAACTAGATCAGTCAAACTGAGGAGGAGCAGTTAAAAGGGACAGTCAGTAACCTTCATACATGACTTCTCTTTTATCACAGAGCAATTTATTACTCAAGAATCAATACGGCATCTCTGCCATGCACTTTATATAAAACATCAGAGCATTTTTAACCGCTGTTGTTTTAGTCAATCCCCCACCATTATTGTCACAATATGTTATATTTGATTTAGATTCGCCAAAAAGCTTTTATTGTTTTAATAAGGCATTTCTTTTATTTTGTTCCCATTCCTGCCATGCAGTCTTTCTTCATAAGAATGTGCACAACAAAGACACCAACAAAGACACGGGTATGTGGCCCGACCATCACCACTGACCCAATCACCAGCTTCTGGGTGTGCAGCTGGGTTTGTGTGTGGAATCTTCTCATTTTTGCTCTTTGTGTTTTGTTGGTTGGAAATGATTGTAAAAAGTGACCTGGTCTCCCTTCTGCCTCTCTGATGTAATTTGAATAAATATTACTTAAGTGTAAGAATCATATTGTTTGAAATGAGTGTGAAATAATCTTCGTTTTTTTCTCAGCCCTCACGAAGCCCAATGAAACCTTTATATTCAGTCAAGGGGTAAAACGGAGAGTTAAAACAATAAAATCCTCAGTACACTTCTGAAATCTTTTTTACCAAGCACAAATCATCTGTTTCGCAACTTCCAGTTTTTTCTTTGACAGGGTCAACAGTCAGCCCTGCAGGGAGGACTAACAGCACAAATGAGAATGTGGTAATTGGTTAATTTTTATCATAGCCCTTTAACGGTAAATCACATGAAGCCTGACAGAAAGAGTGTGAATCAATGTCCAAGCTGCCGTTACAGATAACACATGGACTCAAAACACCAGAGAGCTGCCACGTCTACAGAATTAAATAATTAGTTTGAAATAGCATGTTGTTTACAGACATGATTTGATGCGTTGCTCGTTGGTATTTAATTGATTTTCTTCTGCACTTAAAGAAACCAGTGGCTTTGATGTTTCGATAAATACAACCTGAGAAATCAAATTAAGTGTTAAACACATTTTACTGTAAGTTACAGCTTGGGGAGTATAAATTCAATATTAAAAATAAATAGTGAAAACGCAAAGCATAAGGTCACACAGATGAGTAATAATTACAAGAGGGTGACGTTTTAAACAAAAAATGTCATTTTTAAATGCATGACATATCATTGTGTTGACATGATTAGCGAGCATCGTTATTTTTCTTCTCAGATGCCTTGATGAGAGCTCCGTGGTGTTGACAGTGATGAATCTACCAACGGACCACTTCGGGCCAGCTTTGAAATGCCACTCTGTCTCTGGCATGCCTAATCCCTCCTTTTTTTTATGTTTGACATGGAATATGTGGAAATGTCAAAAAGAGAGAGTATCTTACGATGACAAAGTCATGCCATTTTGAAATGTTCACGCTTGGTTTTAGTCATTAGTATTGGAAAAACTATTCACCCTGACATGTTTTGAATAAAAAAATGAGTAAGTTTGTGGTGACTCACAGCTTGGATATTTCACATGACTCCTAACTAAGACCGAATAAGTTACAGTTCATCCGCACAAGCTTCTCACAAATTTTCAAAAAGAAGGGGGCCAAGTATTGAACCTAGATGGACACCACAGGTAATGGGAGCTAACGACAACGTGAAGTGAGAGGGCCTCGTCCCTCCCTAATGCTGTTACACTCATATTTTAATGAGATATACATGAGTTAGGCTACGCAAGGGCTTAGACAAGGTGTCAAGGAGCAGCCTCTGTGTCCCACAGAGAACATAAGGCCGTTGACTGGGGGTGTGCAACAGTAGGAGGACTTGCTGCTTTTGTCAGGTTGGTGATTTCTACACTAACCGACAGAGTAACGGTGTGAGGTGAGGATGCCAGAGGTCGGCCATGACATCCACACAGGTGTTTAAGTGAACCAGAGCCGCCAGATGTTTTCCTGTTACACCCTTTTTGTGTAACTGATATGATTTTTTTTTTTTTTAATTGATCCGCAATGTCTTGTCATACTTTCATGCATGCCATGCAACATCATCTCTTTCTGTACGGTGCCGAGTCTTTCCAGGGTCATGAAGCCTATGCAAATCTTTCTCTTGGGGGCCCACAATTGTCTAATTCAATTAAAAATAAAAATAAACTACAGGGGTCAGACCCCACAGCCTCCTCATGAATAATGAGGGGCCAATGTTGCCAGAAAGTGAGACTAGACAGGCCTGTCTCTCTCTATCTTTATTAACTGTCATACTGTTAAGTACATTCACCAAAGGCTGTTGTGCATACTGTGTGAATGTGGTTCATGTGCTACTGGTCTCACTGGCTGGTTTATTACTTGCTTTTTACGGAGATCTATGTTTGTAATTTAAGGTTACAACAAAATCATTTTAGTGTGATTTCTTCTCAATAGTTCTTTGCACAACTTCTGGTCATCGAAAGTTCAGAAAAGAAGCTCATCTGCGTCTGATGTGCGATGACGCAAACATGTTTCACAATGTCATTTGCATTGATAATGGAAATAAAAAAATCGACCGAGGGTTCAGAACTGCTTTCTGCTCTAAATCTATGACGTACACGTTGCAGGAGGATTTCTGCATCTTCCTGCAGATGCATTGCTGAATCTTTGCAACAGTCAAAGCATGCACTCCTGTCACGGTTTCCCTAACTAACACGCTGACACACATGCTCCTTTGGCACTGGAAGAAAAGTTGTTCTCAGATGCAAACTCCGATAACACCTTCAAAGCACAGTCCACAAATCCAAGATTGAACCAAGATTTTTTTTTACATTGAATGAGTTTTTTCACTTTTCAGAGTGACTGTTGTTGTGATTGTTGGTGTGGTCAACGGGAGCTTAACTAGTTGTGTAGCGTAGTGAATTAATTAAATGTGTGGCACGGAGACAAAACGTCAACAATGGTCGGGGTCAAGTGCTTGACAGGTAATTGCAATATGATATTTTATGCACTTGGCACATGAGAATTAAACGTAACTCATTAACGTTCCACTTGAATAAGGATTCCTACGATCGGGAGATGTTCAGACACGTTCTGAGGTTGCGAGGTTGTCGCTCCTATATCTGTGGAGGAGGTGTACATTCATATGTTGTTTAGGAAATTACAGGTTGACATACTTTTTTGATCACTTTCCCTTTTATTTGGAAGTACTTCTATTTTTTTGTGCAGCCCATTTTAAAATAGTTATTCTCACTAGATCTTGCTAGTGATTTAGTTGTAAAAAAGCAGATTAGAAAATGATAACACTATTGTTTATTTATGCCCTGCAGTGTCTCCTGTGTGCTGCGCTTGGGTTCATGTTCATTTACCTCGTCATGACATGCAGCTTTTAACAAAGAAACAATCCAGTGCCACTGTGGATGTAGCCTGAAGGTTTTAGAAGTTACATTACCATCAAAAGTGCTGGTTTCAATCCCTTGACTGGTTGCGAAAACATGGTGAGAAAATGGGAAAAGAAGTAATAAAACAACCTTTTCCAGGTTGTAGTGCTAACTTCCAAATGTATTTTTATTCACATGCTTATTTAAATAAATGAGGAATTAGTCTTATTACACTTTACAGTCTGAATATCCACACATGCAATTATTCGTTGATTACTGCGGGAATAACAAAAATGATTTTGCGCACACTTACTTACTGCAGCTTTGCTGATAAATTATGACACTGTTCACAAAAAGGCCAATGGTAAAAATATCATAATCCATTTTCCAAATTTAGTTTGAACCGTTCTCTTTTTCATTTCATATGAGGGATTATTTCTTAATTACCTCCCCTTAGCCAGAGCATCATGTAGACCTATAAGTGTCCATTCAACCAAGCCAGGATCAAGGTGAGCGTAACACCTGCACCACCGCAACACTATCAAGGCCTTCTACCAGCTCTGTAGCTCCGAACTCTCCAACGCCCCACGTTCCAACCCCCTTCCTCCACCCACATGTTCTCCACCTACAGCCCTCAATCCCTCCAGGGCTCTTCCGCTTGCTGCTTTAGTGTGAAAATGTGCCCTGTGTGTTTTTCAATAAATCTCTTAGAGTAATAATGCCTTAACCAGGTGATTCACGAGCACGCTGACAGCTCAAATTGCCGGTGTGAATCTTTGGCATTGCATGAGTCGGCCCCTCTCTGCCCTCTCTGGCCCCCAGGCATGCAGGCTGGGGAGGTGAGGGGGAGGAGCCGGGACGGGAGCTGCAGGATTAACCGCTGTCACCTGCAGTCAGACGGCTCACCTGCTGCACTGCAACTGAGACGCAGGCAAATCAGTTGGTGGGTGTGTACATACTGTAAGGTGTGTAATGCCGAGATGTACACCAGATGTCTGCATGTTATTTTATTTGCTTGTGTTTAAGCATAATTTAAGCCCATTGTTTTTGGTTTTTATGAACCATCGTTTTTTGGGGGTTGTTTTTCTGATATGTTTCATGATCAAAACCAGACTCATCACACTTATGAAACCCATTGCATCGCACACAAAGACACACAATGAAAAAGTCACATCCTTCCCGCATCCTTCTATTTGATGCATGGCTGTCCTTCAGGTCTTTGAGGTATTCATTTTTTGTTGTCTCATAGCGAGGTCTGTGGAGCTGACCACTGTCTCACATCTGGCTTCTGCTTTTTCTTCACTGATGAAGCAATGCTCCACAAAGAGATGGAGTCTTACACTCCGCTAGCCTTGGACTATTTTTAATAAATTGATGTGGAAATCCTATTCAAATGAGCCGTGGCCAAGTGAAAGCCATTAGGGCAAACACTTGGAATAAGGTGGCTTTACGGCCTCATAATAGTCTCTTTTGGTGCACATCTAATGACCGGTAAGGTATAAATCAGTCTGATGGTGTTTAGAGAAGGTTTGTGCAGGATAAGTGGCAGGAACAATCCAAATTATGGGAAGCAGGAAAATGGTCAAAACGTTTGGCGTTTAAAAGATGAATGAACTGTAGTTAGCTTTAGTAAGAATGATCCGGTGTATTAAAAAAACAAAGAGACAAAAATGATTTCATGACGTGTTTTATTAGCATTCTTTAACCAGCTTTTGGTTTCGGTCGAATATGGCACTTAAGACATCAGCATTAGAAAAGAATTTTAAATGTATGTTTTAAATTGTTTAAGTCAACCTTAAAACCAATATGCTGCAACTGTTTAAAGCAGAGCTTGTTATTGAGGATTATTATTAAGGGAAACACAAGTCAAATATGCTGATAAAAGGGACTTTATTTTAAAGGACAACACCAATTTTAGCCACTTGAATTACTAAAATGACTAAAAAACATAAATAACTTCTTCATAATAACTTCTTAACAAATGGAGATTAACATCAACAAAGCTTGCTGGCTGTGTCCAAAGCTCGTATGAAGTTGAACTTTAAACAGAAGTGCTGTAGATGTTGTTTTTTGCATTTCTTCCTCTTATGAATTAAAGGATCTGCATTTGTGACAGAAGAACAAAGAGGCTCTGACTGTTAATTCATTATCCCTCATATTTTTCCAATTCCTTTGTTCAGAAGGATTTCTGCCCTTATACTAAAACATGTTTCCACTAAAACGCTTCTTTGGCCTCCCCTTTGTCAACCCACCCCCTCTATTATCCAGTTTTCTCGATTTTTCTGTTTCCATCTATGCCCCTAAACCCGTCTCTCTTGTTCTCTTTGACCACCAACTACCTAAAATGTACTCACAACAGCGTTACGGACGACAATCCCCCCGGGGGTTCTTGTGGTCCACGTTCCCAGAGAGTAAAAGAGACTTAACGGGGGGCGGGGGGAGGGGGGGGGGGAACATGCTGGAACAAATAACGGAGACAGACTGCAGGCGAAGCCATCAGATACGCAGATGGGCACAGATCAAGGAATCAAGGAAATTGTGGAGATCAAGTCCCACCAAAGTGGTTCAACTGCGGCTTTGGATGTCGTGCCACCATGACTGCTAACAAAAACGTGTACATAGATTTGTGTTTGCTGGCGAGGAGGGTTTACATCAGTAATGTCACGGGGGGACACAAACGCCTGCTAAGACAGATTTCTGGATCTCAGATCTCAGGCTGCTGATGTCTTTTATTGTGAAAATCCAAAAGGCTGTTTTAGGTTTTCTTTCATAATAGTGCTGACGTCAAAACTAAATCATGAGTAACTTGATGGGAGTGAGGAACTATACAAACGACTCAGTCGGCTGACTTCTGATTCTTTTCACATTTCACTCTGCCAGTTATTGCTCAGCATGCACATGTCCAAACTCAGGACTTTATCAGGGATGGTTACTGTCACTGAAAATGACTCTTTCACCCTCCACCCGGCATCTGCCCCCCATAAGAGTGAATACAGGTGACATTTAACTGTTGCCAAAATGTTCAGTCATTTGCCATCACGCCTTCAATTAATTCTGACTGCACGATGGCATGAGCAGACACTCAGAAATAGCACCAAAGTAAAGAGGAAACCTACTGAAATGCATGCACACCTGGCACGGCGTGTGTTCTAAATGCAGATCATAAAAGCGTGGTTGGGTCATTTCTGCAGAAAAAGGACGAGGGGATCTTAGTTTTGTTAATGTCATGCACCCTGATGACTCATTTCGACCATACGAATGTCACTTTTCCCGTTAGCAACACATTGGGGTTACTTATTTCCCTGGATGGCTTCAAGAAACACAATTTCAACAAGCAGTATCATTTTGAAAATAACAACAACAGTGTAATATAATATATCCCCCCCCCCCTTTCCAGCATCTATTTCCTTTACTGGCGGCTTGGAGGGAGAGTCCATGCTGGAGAAGTGACTGCGGGGTCCGATGCCGCCCCTCCCCTGCCTCAGGACGACAGCATAAACTGTGACACCAGGGCTCCTCTTCTGGCTAAAACTCCTTGTTGTGTTAGCTAATTAGATATCACAAGCCTGGCCTCCGAACACAGTCAAATCTCCTCAGTGATACCACAGGGTCGATTGTAAAATGACCCGTGGCCCGAAGAGGAGACGGATTCTTTTAACAGAATGTCACGTTGACCTTGTAGCACGCGGCAAATAAATAATGTGCCACTTTGGAACCAACATGGAGCTGATAAAATAATCCTACGACCGATCTTTGAGTCCTAGAAAGATGTCGCAGATATAGTGACCGTAGTCCGTTATGTGACTTACAGCAATAATCCCAATTCTCCTAGAATACTCTTAGTATCGTACAATTGCTTCATTGAAAATTGTGAATATGATTCGTCAGGATATTCAAATACAACAAGACGCCTTAATATTACAGGAAAATAAAGTCATGATCTAAGCTGTTATGCATAAATCACTGTCAATTCTTCTTATCCATACAGATGGACATGCAATATGGAGTTGACATAGCATAACATGAGCAGCCTGGATATGCAAATTTCCAAGCTTGCATGCACAAACAAATCCACGAAGGAAAGAAAACTATTTTCAGACATCTAGATAGGTAGATATTTACAGCACATGAGTACATAAAAAAATAAGAGATGCTTGGAGAAACAGAGCGAAGCTGCACAGTGGCACGTCTCTCCTGATCCTCACTTTTTGTGCCATTGTTTGACAAATTGTTCCACCTGTAGTAAACACAGCTCTCACACTCCAAATGGGTCCTAAAAAGTCCTAAAATACCATTTTTTAAGATGTCTGTTTCTATTGTCTTAGTCCCTCTCACTCCCTTGCAATGCAATCAATGTTTTATAATAATTGCAGTAAACAAGGCTAAATTCTCCATTCATATAATTCTAACATGACAATAAGTTGTATTTCCTCTACCAAAGAAACCATGTGTGAATCTCCGATGAGCGTCTCCTGTGACGCAACGTGGAGTATTTAAATCCCTTCAGTGGGCATCACTACGTCCCTCCCTTGCTCTTCAGCTTCGGTCAAACGCAACGGGACCGCTTCACCGCTCTAACAGGCCACACTGGAATATTTTCCATAGTGTGTTAAAGCAGAGCCCACATGTTGATGATCTGATCCTCTAACTATTGATTACTTATTTTTTAACATTCAAAAGACCCGTTCATTAGACATTTTTATTGATCAATTTATTCTTTATTCAACATTTTTTTTAGCAATTACTTCAAATACACAAAAATATTAGTTCATAGTTGTGTTGCAGAGTCGGTCCGGAGCTACAGCCAACGGAATCAGAATCGCTTTTCAGGGCAAAAGTTCCTGGGTTCAGAGCATGCGTCTGCATAGACCGGAATATGGAATTAATATATTGACAATGACAGCGTCAGTCAGCAGCGAGGCGGTGAAGTGACAGCTATAAAAATAAATAAATGAATGACAAACATAACTGGAAGAAAGATGCACATTTTGTCCTGTGTGAATTTGACTTTGATTGACTGGAGCGCTCTAACACTCTTCTTTTCCTCTCTATTATGATGCAGCATGTTTGTTACCCAACTACACCCTCCAGGTGAGGGCCAGATGGATCTTCTCTCTCTCTCTCTCTCTCCCTCTGTCTCTCTCTGTCTCTCTCCCTCTCTGGCTCCAGGCTTGATTACAGTCACCACATAGTGGCCCGGTTGGAGACAAAACAAAGCAAGTGGAAGTACTGAGGGCTGGAGATGGAACTATTTAATACAATTGACAGAGTTTTTCCCTTGTGCGTGTGTGTTCCAACAACAGCTCAGCACCAACAAACACATGTAAGATGTTAGCTGTGCTGGAATAGGCTGCAAACATCATAGACTCATACACTTTCAACAAGGCAACTGTATCCTTTTTAACCAATTCTTCCCTGCTGCATTTCCCCCAATGAATCCTCTAAATGATTCACATCAATAATATTTATTGCACAAAATGTTATAGAGTCCACCAATGGTAACATGCAGCACCTCACAGCATCTAAAGCAAGGACAATGAACTTATGTAAAATAAGTATGTTACCAATATGGATGAATCAGTCTGAAATATTACCAAAAACACATGTTGAAAACAAATAATGTTATAATCAAAGGCACTGATTTATATGGGTAGAAATGGATAATGATGCGAATGGAAAAAATCAACGACATTCATTTCAATTTAAAAATAATATTGTTTCCTATCTCCTGCTTAAGGTTATGAGTCCGTCTCCTTGTTGACTGCATCAAATAGGTGGTTGAGACAGTGGTTGTGACAGTGGTAAGCAGCGACATCAAGTGGCCGCACAGAACCGGTGATTCGGACCTACTCTTCAAATGCTCCGATTTTTCCCTTTTTTCCTGTTCCACCAGATGGAACCTGTAGTGCAAATAAAATGGATTCTTTCGACGGGCCCAGACGTCTCTCTCACCCACTTTGGATCAGCGTGTTACGGCAGACGCGCAGTGGGATTAATTTATCAGCCGGTTCTATCAATAAAACATGAAGAAGAAGTGGCCTAATGTTGGCCTTCACGTCCTGATGGTGAGGATGAGCACAGGGACGATGGATGACCGAAACGTTAAGGCCATGATGTGATAATGATGGTTGACCACTTGAGGGCAGCATGGTAATGATGTTTACCGTCAAAAGGCGCTTTTCCATGACTTTGTGCTTCTTTTTAAAACAGAAACAGCAATGATGATCACACCTGTGTAGGTATTCATGGTGGATGACACCCACGAAATAAAATGCACAAAAAATCTTTAAAACATGTGATCTACTTTGGTATTTACTGTGCAGTACAGTTTGTATCTAAAGGCCCCCCCCCACCCCACACACACACACACACACATACACAGCACTACGTACTTTTAACTCTCACAATAATCACACATTAAAAGCTCCTAATTAAAGCAAACTTCAGAATGGTCAGGACAAATATTTTTATGGCCATTTTGCTCTTTTTCACTGCATCAAAGCACCGACACCTGCACCCAGATGGTGCTTTATTTACCATCTGTGAGAGTAAAGTGTAAAAAGATGATCGATATCAGCGGCTCCAGCGCTGCCCTGCCCTCCAGATGGCACGATCGTTGAGTTCTCTAAAGACGGTTGCCTGGAGTCCAATCCCTCACTTCCAAACGCCTTGGTGGGTTTATTGCGCTTGTGAAAACGGGAGAGGAGGGTCGGGGGCTCATTCGAGAGCCTTTTTCGGGGGGGGGGGGGTTGAGAAAACATATCACCAGCCCTGCGTTCCACAGCCTATATTTGGCCATGTGTGAAGTGTACTTCTGAAGTTTAGAGAACATGCTTTTCAGATGCTGTGCTGTACGACGGGCCCGAGGAGGTGTAACGGTGTGATGTGGGACTCACATGCGCGCAGGTTGTGATGATCGTGATCCCCCCCCCCCCCCCCCCCCCACGTCTGTGAACTGTACAATAATTTTTTTTTTTAGTTGACTGGTAGCATTTGTAAAGTCACACGTTTCCGTGGGTTAACTGGACCACGAGTAATGACGCCATGGCGCCATCCACCACCAGTGAGTGAGCTGTGTGATGATATTATGTGCGCCCGCCCGTGTCTCCTTTCAACCCTCCGGTGATGAAAGTAAATCCATATCACACGCACGATAAAGCAATCAGAAAACAATCACATAACTACTTCTATGAAACTATAGCACCTCTCGATGACTATTTTTAACGTGTGAAATGAAAGTCAATTGCTTGTCTGGATTTAACAGGTTTGCATCCAAACAGCATATCGGAGGAAAATAAAGAACAGGAAAAGACAAAAAAACATTTCAATGGAAACCTAGTGTACAGCGCAGCCAACTGGATGCTGGGTTTATTGGTTTTATACGCTGAGGGTTATGATGGGTTTTGACAAGGCAAGTGTTTGAAGTTTTTCTCTCCTGTTGGAGACAGCAGCCAAACTCTTTGTACTGTCAGCTCCATATTGTAACACAAGACATGGAGACTGGCAATTGAACAGGTGGTCTTGTCATATGTTTTGTGAAGGAGTGTGCTAAATGTTCTTTCCAATTAACAAACAGCTCAGACATTTTCCTCTCAGCAATTCCCCCCCCACCCCCCTCTCTCTCTCTCTCTCTCCCGCTCGCTTCCCCTTGGGGAAAGACACATGACTTGTTACACGTCCTCTCTAGCTCTGCTGAGAAATGGCTGATTGAAGCACATTCAGCAGGTAGAGCTGGAAGACTGATGGCTGGCAACCCAGGAGCCGTGTTGACTGAGGGCGGGGGGGGGGGGAACAGAGGCCCTTGCAGAAATGCTCTCTGGCTCATCGTTGACATCGAGCGATGCGGCTGGTTCCGTGCAACCGTGTTTCAAGGAGAGTCGGTAGATTCTCGCGGGAAGACCAAAAAAAGAAGAAAAAAAACGCAAAAGAATGCATGATGCAGAAGTTCAACAACGGCGCCGCATGCAGGAGTTTTGAGGGGGCTGTCGGGGCTAATGGTTTAATTAACCCGCTGAAAGTAGCGCGGGTTCACTTTGAGTGCAGTGACGACTGCCAGGTTGAACGTCGGTGAGGAGACAATCTGCTTGCGCCCTTTAACGAGGTGAAGTCAGCTCAATGCAACTGTGTGAAAGAAAAGAGAAATAACAAATTAGCTTCATCGGCCGTCAGCGCCGTGGTTACATTTTTGCGTGAATTGGAAAGAGCGATAAAAGCCGCTACCTAATTGAATTGACTCATTGGATTTTGGTCCGGTAACATTTAACACAGAGTTATCGGAGCCATTGCTAAGTCTTTTGGGGAAAAAAAATGGAGTCAAGATTTCGATCAAGCTAAATGCAATTAAATGCAAACCGACGCATGTTTGTATGATTTTTCTGCTCCAGGGACGTAACTGTTTTGTAATTGAATACTGGGCCTGAAACATGGGAGACCCACAAGTTAATACGGCGCCTGATCCTGCTGGACACAAAAAGGAGCCGCGAAGCCGCGGGCGCTTTGATTATGTGCTGATTACGCTGCGCTTTTAGTGTAGACACAGTTGGAATCTGTCTCAAGACATTCCGAGCACGTCCTAGAAAACCCATGAGTCTTCATAACTACGAGTTAAATCACTCTCACAGCAGTCGAGTCCTACTTTTTTGTAGATGCGAGGTACGCCGCGGTGTTTAGCACCACAGCTGCTCTCGTTCAGGCTGCAGGATCAGGTTCCTAAAAGTGAATAGCAATCAGGGGCTGCTTGCAAAAATACGTCTGATTGTATTAGAAAACAACTTTTCTTCTGACTTGTTGCCAATCGTTGGTACTATTACCAAAAGTATTCTACTATGTCTACTGTAGAAGATATTACAGGGTGTGCTTTAGGAGAGGTTATCTTGTGATTCACAGGTTGCTACCATGCCGTTTTCATCTAGAAACATTGTGCTTTCAGTTGATTAAAGATGATTGTTAACACTTTACATGTCTTATAGGACATGACTTGGAGGATCAGGCAGTGACTTTGCTGAGTAGGACTTTTCCTATAGTTCAGAATTTTACGACACAAACTGCACTGAAACTTTTACAACAACTTGTTTTGTTGTTTTAATGTATTTTTTTGGATGCTTTAATTTTTGCCTCATGTTTTAATGTTTTTTTGTGATGCACTACAAATTGCCTCGTAGTTGTACCTCCTTGCATCACTTCTGGTTGCACAACTGCGGACAAACAAACCAGTGGTCATGCGTCTATTTCTTATATTCAGTGTAAGGAAATGTTTCACACCAAAGAGTGTTGTTATTTCTCTACACATGAGCAGCCGCCCCCGACCCCCCCTCCCCCCCATCAGTGGAAAAGCGTAAAACTGTCAGGACCCAGAAGGTGTGGCGGAACGTGCAGTGCATCCCATTTGATCAACATTCAGTGCAAACCCCTGTTGTTTGGATTGCACATGCTACAGCGGCTCAAAGTTTACACTGATATCATCACAAGGTTGTCGCCTGACTTTTCAAACATCGGATTAAACCGTGTGAATATTCATGCAGTGGGTTTATTATCTGTTTGGCAGAGATGTAAATGTCAAGTAATGCAGAAAGTGATTCCACCCTAACTTTGTGACGTCCTCTCGCCTCTTGAGGTGTGTTAAACCTTTTAATGCCCCCCACTAAGAGAGAAGGAGCGGAGCAGTCGTGCAGCTGGAAGGACTTTTAGCACAACGCAGTGTTCTGGAAGAACACCCGCCATTTGTAAGCAGTTAAAGCAACTGTGACAAACAGGCGGCGGCGTGGGGAAAATGGAATGGCTTGAAGAATAATACAGCCAGGAGACAAAAAAAATAAAATCTCTCATCCTCTTCCGCTCTTCTTAATCTTTTGTTTCTCTCGCGCAGACTGAAGCACACAAACACATTTCAATCACCTCGGAGCATGGCAGCAGATCCGTATTCTCGGCCTCATAAATGGAAACGGCTCATGTGTCATTCATCTAACCTGGGTGGCGTTTTTCTTTGTGTCATTCTGAGAGGGTGGGGGGTTGGATAAGGGGACGAAATCCATTTGGCTTGAAAAATCCGAAAGCATCCAAAAGCCTGGCGCCTGGAGAATATATTTTGTTCTGTGATAAGGCGTGAGACGTTTCTTCATTTATTGACTGCTCTTTTTGTCTTTGACATTTATATGAGATACATTGTTCCTAAACGGATTCCGATTTTCTCCCCCCGTTTTTTAATAGACAACACCGCGCGCCCTCTAATTGATATGTCCGGCGAGACGGATAGAACGGCCCTCTTGGAAAAAACAAATCCTCCGAGTGAGCGAGATATCAAATTGCCCACATCCATTGTCTGCCCCTCTCTTCTCACTGAATGCCTGTCTGACTGTCTGACGCCAACCACGGAAACCGTGTAACCCCTGGCTTGTTTCGCAGCACTTTAACACCTCAGAGAGCTGTACGAGAATAACAGATCAGATTCTCCCCGAGTCGGGCATAATGTGGCCTTACAGCCTAAAAGCCGCGGCTTTCAATGAAGGGCTCTTTCGGCTCTTCTCCAACATCCCAGAATCTCTCGCTGAATACGGGAATCAATTATCTGTCGGGAAAAAGCATTTTGCCCCCAGATCCTACCTGGCTCCTGGATTCCATATGGTAATGTAGATAGCAGGGGATCACATTTATGTAAAAAGTTAGACCCCCCCCCCCGCCTTCGAGCTGATTCCATTGAGCTGTGTTTGTGTTGATATATAACACTTGGAGAGGGCAGACTCTGTGCCATTGTTGGGGGAAATAGGAAAGTATCCGACGTCGCATGCCCCCTACGGGGGGGGGGTTGCTGTTTCAAATCTCTGCTAAAGCGAGGACCGGGACTTCCGTTATCTGGTTCTCTCCCCCTTTGTGATGCGATCCATCTTTGGGCGCCTAACCGAGTGAACATTTTACAGGAGAAATGCATATTTAAAACAAAAAGGGAGTCCTCAACACTGTGCGCGGTTCTCGATGTGCCTTTCATGGTCTTTTTCTTTACGGCAGCACAGCGAGTCAGTTCTCACCAGAGACACCGGCTCCCGAGATTCGTTGCACTATTGGAAACATTTGAACAAGGTTTGTAAGTTTGAAAAACAAAAGTCGTATTGAAGTGAAGGAGAAGCGAAGCCCCGGAGAGCAGGTGCTCCCGTATATAAGCTGCGAAGTGAGTCCATACTAATCCATACATACATTTGAACCTGCAGTTATTTAGTAGAAATTAAAATAAAATGTAATAAAATCATCAGGCAATCTGTGCTCTATAACCTTCCAGACATGTTATCCCCATGCTGATCCTCCCTGGTCAACACAGCGTTTGTGATTCATCCAACCTTGGCATGGAAGCAACAGCCCAGTGCCCCTCTGAATATTGGATAATATACACCTCATGATTTACCTCTAATGCCTTCATTCAGTGCCATAGCTGGAAGTAGTTTACCCTTTATGTACTGAGGGGAAAATAAGTGTGTGGAGCAGGCAGAGCCGGCACAGATGTGCAGTTAATGTTTGCTTTTTTTAAACTATGACCCTGATCTTTATCTAACCATAGACAAGGATTATAGCCGGAGACAAATACATTTAGAATATTAATGCGAAATGCATGCCTCAACGGTGTAGTCAAGTATCCGTTCGTGGCTATAATGGACATCGTAAAGACAAGCTGAGACATTGAACCTGTGTATGTGTTGAAAGCAACAACACGTACAGTATGCTAACCATGAATAACAATAATATCTGCAGCATTCAATTATGATGTTATTGTTTACCATCAGTTAGTCCACTCAATATTTTTAGCAAACAATTAGAAGCGCTCCATATCAGAGGTGAACAAATGATGATGCCTGAAATGCATTGAGAAGACCAGGCCAGTTAGTAAACTATTAAGGAGAATGAAGGGAAAGATGCTTATAATAGAAGACAGAAATAAATAGAAGACACCAAAGTACCGTCTGCTGTAGTGCGTAGTTGTGATTTGCTTGCTATGAATATAGATAAATACAATTGAGCAAGTTTTCATTGAATGGCCAAGGAAAGCTCTCGATGTAGTTTGACATCTGTCGCATTAAGCCTCAATAACCTCTTGAATTAGGCTGTACGAGAGGGAAGGAGAGGAGATGAGAGGAGAAATCTGGCAACCAGAATGACTTTGTGAAAGATCTCTGGCACTTCAATACACACAAAGACTGTTTTAAGCCTTGTAAAAACATTGCAATTAAGATAAATCAGGATGTATTTCCATTTAGGCATGTCAAGTATAATTAAAGAGTCATTATAACCATATGTTTATTATAATAGTAATAATACGTTCTCCAATAAACCATATGGATTCGCAAACTGAGACAAGAGACCAATTCTCACTAAAGAAAGTTGAAAGTTTGAGGAAGGGAAAGGAAAATAATAGTAGAAACAGAAAGACAAACGGGAATTCACACTTTATGCACTTGTAAGCATGCATATGAGTTCTGATTTGAAGTTACAAACGCCATACTAAGATGATATTATTGCTGTGGATTTTTTTTCCAAAGGCTTGGAAAGTAGAGCCTTGAGCTGTAAAGTGGTGTGCTATTCAAATATAATGTAAATTTATTACAAAAAAAATATGCTGTTAATGGGGTTTTGACTTCACAAATGCCACCTGTCGGGATGTGGGTGGACATTAATGATATCAACGTCGTTATCATCAGCATCCTCCTCTCTTTTCACAGAGTTAACTGTCTCAATATGACCAAAATAAGTTAAGCATCGGTAAAATGGCCTTTAACGTCATTGTTCCTCCATCTGCTTCTTATGCCTCTCCCTGTGTTTGGATGGGAAAACACTGGCAGGATAAATACATACCACTTATGTGCAGAACATTTACTTGTGGATTTTTTTTCCCCCAATGAACGACTCAGCCTCTGCTTATTGTGTTCACACTTCATCACTGTCTTTATGTGTGTAGGAAGACACAAAAATAAAGGACATGCCACCTCTCAAAAAATGCAGAGGTCTGAGTTACTGCTCCTAAAATATGTTGCATATCATATCATAACGTGTCTTGCACAGCGTTTATCCAGAGAGGGCTTTTTTGCTATGTAGCCACAGCTTATAGACTTATAGTTATAGACTTAAACGTAGACCTATTAGTATTTTAGCCCCCCCCCCAAAAAAAAGAATGGTTGATAGCAGGACATTATCTCTCTGTGCAAATAGCGATCAATCAACAAGCCGCCTTCACTCTCATTCTAAACTGCACGGCGACGCTCGGACCAACAGTAACTAAAGGGAGGCTGAGCAAACGGTCCACTGTGACAGTTGTGACTGATGCCCAATGACCTGTACAAGATGTTCAGGCTGCACACCTCAGAAGGCATCGCATGCCAATGTGGACCCGTTGGAAAAATGGCACCCGATCTCACAATCCAATTAGCTCCGATTAGCTACAGCCCTCAGAAGTTAATGAAGAGCATGTTTTGGGGACAGAAAGGAGAATAGTTCCTTGAAAAGAAATCATTCTGTGGATTTCAAGTAAACATATCGATGTCAAACTGCAAATGTGCAATGTCCCACACACATTACCAACATTTTCTCTGTCATAGCAAAACATTTTTTACTCACAATTCTTTATGTTCCTAGTCTTGTCTTGACCATCTTTGTCCTTCAGCAATTAAAATTCACCTTTAAGGTGAATGTATTGGAACTGTACAGTGTTGACACAACATAGATCACTTAATTTGAATACTTCATCTGATGAATAATGGAAAATGCATAACCACTTAATAAAGTAGAGATATTCTGCCTATTCTGCATGTCATATGACAGTGAGACGTGTTTTCTTATGTCATAGAGCTGATATTAAAGATGGATCATAATATGGGGCCTCTCTCTCGGGGCATGATGGCTGGATAATACCTGATTTTCCTCTTCCCAACTTGTATCCAAACCAATAAACGCAGACGCAAAACAATGTGAAAAATGCACAATGCAGTGCAAATGTCTTACAAGCAGGAGGATTCACTTGTTGAGATGATTAAAAATGTTTTGCTTCACTGCGCATGCAAGGTGTGGAAAATGAGGCATATTTTAATACAATTTTCAAGGTAGCGTGATACAGAATATTGATTGGCATGTTTCTAAATGAAATATACATATACGAAATATGTAAAGATAAAGCAGCCGTAAAATTGGGATTTGCATTCATCTGCAGTGTGAATTAGTCTTCAAAGGAAAAGGTCCAGGTCTGTAATTTATGTCGTTGTGAAGACGGCCAAATGTATTCAACCTTTGACTGGTTGACAGGGCTACACGATTCAAATACATATTTAACAGTTATGAGAAACGATTCTCAAAAGGGAGTGGAGAAAGAACAGCCATAAAGAGCAAATGCATCAAACATCATGCGTAGGGTGAGCATAGAAATGGGTCAGCTTCATTCACAGGTCAAATCGCATGCACGCATGCTTACATTCCAGCGCTGCCTGGTGTGAGTGGGGATTTGGAAGTGTTTTCACCTGGGAACAAGCTATAATAACGTGAAAGCAAAAAGAAAGTTAAAGTTTTTTTTTTCTATTGCTTATTTCTATTGAGTTGACTCACTTTGATTTGTGGACTAACCGGTGCGGCTATTTCTTTAGGTCCCGCTGTTTGGGGTTTAGTTATTTTAGCATTTCCCACGTGCCTATTCTACTATTTGGTCCGCGTGTGTAAGTATGCGCTTTAGGGCTCTGTGAGTGTGCGTTTGTTAATAATGTAGAGCACGCTGAAGGGTGTGTGCTGCAGTGGGGCCAGGTAGCGCACGTGAAGAGACCACCTCTGGGAGCTGCAGTCTCCCTGATGGATGGGCTACCCAACGTACGACGCGCTCCCCCATGTAATACCACCCAACCCAGCTGCTCCTCGCCCCGTGTTCCACTGGGCTTCTGTATGTTCCACTTCTTCGGCACGCTCTCAACTCTCAAAAAGCTGGGAGGAAACCGCGTTTGAGTATGGAAATCATCTCTGGAATGGAAGCAGTACAATTAGACTCTGTGGAGTCTATGGGGCTTACAAGAGTCCCATTTGGGGATATTTGTTACAATAATCAATTATTAAAAAATCTGTAATTGTTGCGGGTCGGAGTCAATATGCAAGGGAGAAATATCCACTTTCCACAAATCCATTTCACATTACATCATTAATATAAGTCTATTCATTGCGCTTCAAAATATTGAAAATGTGTGTCTTTTCAAACTGATACAAATTGATGGTGAATTGACCTTTTTATTTTGTCAATTTAAAGCATTTGAACGTTTCATGGTCAAATAAACATATAGAGCAGAAGAAATACTTATTTAAGTAAGTTAAGCCCTTTGAAAAACATTATAGAAGATGGATATTACCTCTTTTTAGTCAATCCTGAGCAGAATGAATCTAGAAGAATTCATTGTTAATAAATGTAATTAATTCAGTAATTTATGGAGCACCAAATCATGGCATAGGATCTCACAGGGCTCTTCATTTAGAGCAGATCCATAGTATAGAGTCTAGAAATTCAGTATTACAACGTTACAATTTCAATTTAATTTGAATTATTCTTTTCCAAAGTACGCCTACGGATTCACAGAAAAGTAAACTTTTGGATTAGAGCAGTAAACTTTTAAATCAAGTCACAACAGCGTTTTATTCCTTATTTTGGTCAGACATACTTCACAACTTCTTTAGAGATGGAAGTTGCTTTTTAAAGGGTCCAAGATGCTGATAAATTGAAGTACTAAGACAACATATTGTATTGTTGATGGACCTTCCTTCAGAATAAATTAATTCCCCAAAACCCACTTTGTAGGGAATGCATTGTTGGAGTTTTAAAATATCTAATCAGAGCTTCACAATGTGGGAGGAGGAGGGCATGCAACACGGAATGAAATCTATTTCATTAAAGTCACTGACCCAAATAGAATTAACCAGTGGTCCATAGCAACCAAGTATGCGTGAACCTTTAAATATTAGCAAGGTGCTCAGTAGTTTAAAGGGGGCATGAGGGCAAAATAGCTCAACGGTATTCTAGGTCATGAATGTTTTTTGTCCTTTTACTTTGACTTTGTAACTTGTAGATCAATGAGGACAGTTTAAGACAGAAGAGCAAAACCGACTCTTTTATCATGACTCCACCGTGATGTTTAGCAACATGTGGTTACATGATAATAATTAACTTTGACACCATCAAAACAGACTTTTGTTTAAAAAGAGCAAAAAGAACAAAACTGTGCCAAATAAAAGTAACTGACAAATGAGCCTTGGAACATACTTGGATAAGAATATGAAATTGTGGCAAAATACAATAATGTTCTACTTAATTAACTAAAAAATCGTCTGAAAACACATTATTCATTTGTTTGTCATGGATAAGTTCTTCCCTCATTAAGACTATTTAGTTGAAACATAACAGCTTGCTTTTTTTAACCATGAAAAGAAAAGCTTCAGGATCTGTATCATGTAGGAAATATAAACCATTTATAACAATTACAGAGCTAATGTTTTGCATACGATAACATTGTGTATTAGCTCTCTCTTTCTCTCCCTTCCTCCCTCCAATGCTCCATGTGTGTTAATTGATGACCTTGGCTTGTCTGTCTTCTTAACCATTGACTGATCAGTGTAATCGGCAAGATCATTATTAGCATGATCAGTAGCTCCTCCACTCCCATTCCCCGCTATTCATCACATCAAGGCTAATTGGATTGCTAATTGATGTGTAGAAACCCATGTAATTGCACTAAAAGGCTGCCGTGCAGGAGAGGGGAGGAGCATGCTCACGTTGTCCTACACACTCCACGCAATCATCCCAACGCGGTCACATGCACAAACATGTGACATGCCGGCGGAAACATTGACTTGAAGCAAAGATGTTGAACATAGATCCAAACATACAAACACACACACACACACACACACACAGCAATTCTGGCCGAGTCCGAGACTAAAAGAAGATTCTCATCTCCTGATATTTAATAGTTAATACTTAATGGGCACTGTAGTATGTGAGAATTATACCAGCTAACTGATGGCAGGCAGTTTAAAACAACCTGGTCGATCAACCACGTAATGGACCACAATGAGACGCCATTCAGACTGGAATAAAAGGATCCTCGATGAGGCAGCAAGATAAAACAGAAATCTAATGTCCATTAGGAACAAGTCCTTTTCATCAAAGGCATTACATTGTTTTCATGGCCGCCTGCAACGCGCACAGAATGAGGAAAAACCTTCACCTTCTGCTCAGTTTTTCCATCCATTCTTCCCCTCCTTCATATTGTTGAAGATAAATTGTGATGTGTTTGTGCACAGTATGAAGGAGGCCGATCAAGCACTGATCAATTTATTTTTCAAACATCCAGCTGGTTTCATACGTCTAAATAGCTGCGATAACCTCGGGGGTGGAAAGTTTTCCTAACGACGATTAATACATTCAGTCTCAAGTTCCCCGTTGGCATTTAAAAAATGTTTGTACTTTCTGCACGACTCGTACACGTTCATGCACCAAGGCTCCATGGGAGTTTGGCGTCCTTTTGTTGCATTTCATCTCCACGCGCGGAGACACGTGACGGCATCACGGCTCGGTAATGCGTAGTTACGCATGCTTTAAGGAGAGCAGGCGGTGGAATGTAGGCCAGGGAACGCTTTGCATTGACAATTAGCAGCGTAAAATAGAGATTGCATTTGGCTGATAGCACTACAGCTGTAGATCTATGTAGTGAGCGACAGAGCAAGAGGCAGAGACGGGAGAGACAGAGGCATTTCGGTAGTGAGACAGACTCCGACGACCTGACTGTGCACGTGTTACACAAACGTCAACGCCAGCTTCCATCTCCGATCCCGCGAAAAAAAAAAAAAAAAATCCCATCATCAAATATTTGCCGTTGCCGTCGGATTTCCTTCCGTGTGCCAGTTCACACCCGGTCGCCTCTCGTCACTGTCAGACTTAACAAGGCGGGCAAACTGCGCCGAGCCGGTGGCCTGTCAGGTGCAGCATATCGACACCTCATGGGGTAAAACTGTGTGTGTGTGTGTGTGTGTGTGTGTCGACAAACCACCACTGCACAGGCAGTCCGGTCGCATCCCGGGGCAAATGAGACGGGGAGAAGTCAGAAACAAACTGTCACTCTCAATCTGAAAGGGATTATGAGAAGGTGACCTCTTGCTTGTGTCGTGTAGGCATTTTGTCTTGACTTCTGTCCCTTTTTTGTTTGCCGAGGTGTTTTTTTTTCTTCTTCTCTCTGCTCTGCGGGGATCAGATTTGGGCCGTTCGGAGAAAGGCGCACGAGGGAGGAAATCACAGTCCTTCAAAGATCCCACAAATCCCACAAAGGGCGCTGCATCATCAGCTTAATACGTAGCTTCGAAGTCCCACAGCAGAAACATCTGTCTTTGCTCTTCCTCCTGCACTTTAGCCGCGGCTCACAGAGACATTTAAGTAAGAGCCCCCATCTGGCAAAGTGCCGCCTTTTGGCCCTTTGGCACAGCGGCGTGTGGTAGGTGAGCGATCCACTGGTGGATCTGCACTGAGGTCATCGTGGGTTCCATGTAAAATACCTGCACGTCTGACTTGGTTTTTTTGCGTTCGCAAACCCAAACAACATAAATGAGGGTGTGGAGATGTGTAATTGTTTGTAAAGCATGATGATCGGAGGTTGTTCTATGCGATTGGAGAAGGTGTGAAATGCCTTATGATGAAGACGTTAAGGCACTAAACGTGTGTTTGCCATTTATTTAATGACAAATGACAAAAAAGTCACTCTTACACGATATAACTGCATGTACCGTCCTTCGTCTTGTCCTTTCCTTCCACCCATGTCCCCTCCCTCTCTTTTCCCACCTCGGTCTGCAGCATCCTCTTTGTTCCTGTTCTGCTATCACTAATGTGCCAGTGACAGACAATAGCTTGTGGTGCATTAAAAAGAATTCCCACCCACTAATTAGGAAGAGCTCTCTGGGCCTTTGATCCTACGTCCCCGCGTTCTGGATGGCTTCCTGGTCTTTGAAGGTAGCTGTGACGGAAAAAGCTGCTTTCAACTACCCAGAATCCTTTTGGCTGTGGCAGTGTGGCTTGGCTTAGCTCACCGCAGGCCGCTTAGGGGGAAAGAGCTGTCCCTGCAATCGTACGTTGGGCCCTGCAGCAGTGGCTGAGGGTGCGTGAGCTGGATTGCAGGGCAGGAATCCGGTGGAGCGACGGCACATTTCAAAGGATGCGGCGAATTAACTCGGGGCCATTCACACACTGAGCGCGTCACGGGTCAAGTCGTCCAGTTTGATGTGCATAGTTGGACCCACTTGTAACAGACAATGTTGGGTCCAGTCATTTTTCCACTTGTATCACGGGGTTGAAGTCTCCTACACAACAAGCTCTCGCCCTGCTTCACCCCCCCCGTAGCCTGTGTTGCCAAGACAACACCACGGGAGTGCTGTGGGTTACACCTGTCATTAATATGTTAAGGTATTCTTGAGAGAGAGGTCTGGGTCATAATCAGATTAATCATGAATAATTAATGGGTGCTTATTTAATAATTCAAAATTATAACGAGCTTCACTCCAACAGTCAACTCTGAAACATAATGCAAAATAGCATATTTAGCATAAGCTAAAGCAGTTGTGACACTAAATGTGAGAGCGTGCTCTCATTCTCCAAAGATGGTGAGAAAGGCAGGGGAACATTTAGAATTTAGTTGCCTCCTTCTCTAATATTGCTTTTATCATGCAAGTGCCATCACTTCCCAAGGTGCTCCGAGGGGCACAATGCGGGATTAAAGGGAATAGAACTTATTATTATTTCTCTGTTTTTCAAAGGCACATTGTAAGCTGCACAAAAGGGGCGAACTGCGCCATTTGCAAATCAGTTCGGCCCTGAGGGAAATCTGCCGGTGGATGACATTGAAGTTAAAAGTGCACAGCGCCTTGGCTACAATGCTCCCCAAATCGTACATCTGAGCATTCTTTCCGCAGCGCGAGGATTTGACTGGGAGTCACAGCGCTGTGTGCAGCAGAAGGTGCTCCGGTGGGGCCGCTTCTCCCTGTGATTGACATCGTCTTTTCATTGAAACCCAGGGAGGAAGACAGAACCACAGGGAACGCAAACAAAATCCATGCAAGTTTGGTATCGCGTCAATTCTGACGGTGACTGTTCTATCCTTTGTCAAAAAGGCAGTCGTGCCCCCCCCCCCCCCTCCCCAATGCGCCTCCGAGAGGATGGCGCTCAAAATACGGCTTGCCTGTTCAAAACATCAAAGGTGATTAAATTCAGTGCTAAAGCTGATGTGGTTTGTTGATGTGGATAGCAGTGAACCTATGTGTGCATTGCTATTCTTTATGTTTTAGGAGGCAAATGCATTCGTGCCAGATTTCCATGACAATGGAACATAGTGCTTTGTGCAGAGTTGCGAAATGAAAAGGAAATGCAGTGACACCAAATCAGTTGTGTCATTGCACTTGTTTTTGCTTGATTCAAAACCAGTATTTTAGACCAACATTCACCGTGTGTGCCTTTGTCCTTTTCTCTTCTCTGAGAACAGCACTCCCCACTTCATGTTCTTGATTTCACAGAATAATTGAATCGCATGTACTGTACGTCACCATTTATTGAACACATGCAGCCACTGGATTGCATAATATTTTTATTCCCCTCTTTCCACCCTTGCGTAACAGTAGTCATGGCAATAATGATAGGACATAATTAGGCTCTCATATCCGTTAGCTTCCCCCATAATTGCAGTCTCCAAACCAGAAATCTCCATTTGCATGTTTCTCAATGTGAGAAAAAACTCATTAATTGTAGACAATAAGGATTAAGAGCATGCAAAGCTTAACTGTAATGTGGGAGTTAAAACTGAATATGCCTTTCTGTTTTCCATTCCAGAGACATCCTCATCAGCTCCTCCCCCTCCTCGCGGCTCATTCTGAAAGAATGTCTGCAGATGCAGATGTGCCTCGGATGTCTACATCCACAAAGCAGAATATGTTCAGCGTGTCTTTTATGAAGTATATATCGTATACCGATGACACCTTCACACCACGAACTGAAGACACACCTCTTCAGACTAACCCTTGACTAAAAACTCAAAGTAGCACTTAAATTGTACTGATAATGGCTTTTATCTAAAGCAAGTTGTTCTTTTCTTTTCTTTTGTTTGTATCCTTTTGGTTGAAATGCACTTATTGTGAGTCGCTTTGGATAAAAGCGTCAGCTAAATGACATGTAATGTGTCCCTTTTGATTGGGTGACCTCTTTCAGTCCATTTGTGTTTTTAGGTTAAAGTTAAGTTAGTGGAGGATTTAAAATTCCAAGATGGATATTGCCGGTAGCGAACGGTGTCCCTGAGGAGTAAGTGTTTATTATTCTGTGGTTTATTTTAAGATTGTTCCTCAAATGATATAAGTAGTCGTGCTGCGCTATAGGCTGCAGAAAAAAAATTGGGTGAAAGATTAATCAGGAAAAAGCAATTACCATGACAGGAATTCATGTAAAAGGCAATTGTAGCATGATGAATGACTGAATGGAACATGGGCTGAAGAAAAGGACAAAAGGGAAAGAAAAACAAAAAAGCAACCATTATCCAACTGGTGAGCAGGTCCCAGTGCGCGTGTCCCCACTCTCCCTTAGGAGTTACTCCTTCTTCATTTATTCACAGCTGTCTGCAGATAAACAACTGGAGCTCCTGTGAGATGCCACTGCCACAGCCCCACCTAATTATTAAGAAATGCATGAGCAAAAATGTTGTATAGCACGTCGCGAGCACAACAAACCAAAGCCTCTTTTTATCTAGCTCTTAATTTCCAAAGTCAAAGTCAAATACGCACACTCAGCCTCCCAGAAAGCTTCCTCCCCCTCTGCAGATGGAAATAACGCTTTGTGCTTCAAACATCTTCCGTTGTGAAACTTACAGGCGACAAAAAATAATCTTGAGTGTTGGTTGGTTTCTTGGTGTTTTTACAACATGGGACACATGGGACGGTACCTGAATGCCACCTTTCTACAAGGCATGAACTTGTTTTTCCGTGGATCCCATAACTTGAGATGGGAAACATGCACACTGTTGGGTAAAAGTGATAACCTAGAAGGCTGTTTAGCATGCATTGAGTGATATATTCAAGAAGATTGTTCAAACAGATGAACTGGCTTGTGTGAATGTGACTGCGTTCCACTCATCATATCCGGAGATAGAAATCAGACAATATGGAAATAATGGTAAATTTGTTCTGTGAATTCATGGATGAAAGATTGTGCAGCACCAGTGGCGCGGCAGATGAAAGCAGGAGCTCTGTGATTAGAAAGTGACACAGATGGAGTAATATCCAGTTGTGATAAAGTTACGTTAAGCAGAAAAAGTACTTCTGGTCATTGATGCTAGCAGCGTGTAGAGCGTTAGGGGATAAACTACCCGATATGTACCCAGTATGTGTGGATCACTGGCACTAATTATTCTCAATGTGACCATGTTGGGCCCTTTCATTGCACTCTAGACTTATCATGACTCTACTGTATTTACAACAAAAATGGCTGGAAACCCTATAGAGTGTGGAAGATATTATAGAATCACTGAATGACATTGAAATGACGTTCTCATGGCAGGATTTGTGCGATGGAATACACGGTTGTAATGCGATCACGACCACCTGAGGGCAGAGTACGCAACAGTCGCGCCGCTCTCCGGGTTGCGGTTGAAAGGCAGACGTGCATTAGATAACACCGAGTGAGGTAAATTTGTTTTCAGACATATTTTTAAGCCTCTAAAAAAAAAAAAAAGATTCCAATTTTTTCAAGCACAACAAAGAAAGCTGGTCCAGGACTCTCTCTGTGACACCTGACTGCTCCACGCCATCGTAGAGTGGAATTCATCATCACAAAGTGATTTTTATCGAGCAGGTTGCCTGTCATGGTCATGGTTTTATGACTTAGGACCGAATAAGTCATTTATCAAAAAACATTTCCACTTTGAATCCCTTTGGACTCTCTCCTATTGGACAGGATCTCGGGCTCCCAAGAACACCACGTTCCAAGAAAGACTCCTTTGCAAATGCGGTTCCGCTTGTGATGTGACTAGAATGACTTTATATCAGGATTTCTTGTCACACAGATGCTGTACTGTAGGGTTACAGCTTACATTGACACCTTGGATATACAATAATTTCACTTAATGAGTATAAAATACATCACACACTGCTTTTGTTATTAAGTTCGAAGACCTTCCGGCCTTCCTGAAAAAACCCCTCAATAAACAGCCCTGATTGCCAATACAATGTACAGGGAGTTAATTTCCTCACCTGACCAGAGGTAACTGGGACTTTTTTGTCAGCTGATGTCTCCTTAGTTTCTGCTGCTGTTTCGGTGCTTCACTCGACCAACGTTGGTTTCAAATCTTCTGTAAGGTATACAAAGACTAATTTTAAAGTTTAAAATTAGCAACTGCTCCTCAACACTCTGTCTTGTTTGTTCTGAATATATTTTCTTTTCAACATCACTTACATCTATCTTTTCATTGATTCTGTATCACAGAAAGTAAGCATCGTAATTCTCATGAATCACACTTGTTTGTTCCCCCCCAAACAGAAACGATCCCCCTGGCAAAAGACTGGAAAACTGGAACCAGATCATATCTTATTTCTTCACAGAAGGGAATTTTCTAAAGGAATAAGGTGAAGCAAGGTTCAGTGGAGTCAGCCTCCCTGCCGTCTCTTTTAAAGAATAGGATATATGAATGTTGACTTGTACAGGGAAAAGATATAAGTAGCTAGGTAGTAAAAACCATCTTGACAAATCTGGGCACCCCTGAGAGACCAAAGATCATAAAAACATGTAAAGAAAAGTCTTAAAAAAGGGAAAGAGGAGGAGTGGGAAGACACAAAGTAAGGAAATAAACAAAAATATAAACTAGGATCCTGTTGGGCCCTTTAACCTCACCTTTGCCGTTCTAACGTTGTCTGCCTCAACATCTGTGCATGTCAAACTGTGCTCCAGGACTAGACGGTAGTGAAATGAAGCAGTAAAAGAGGGCCTTATTGATCATCCCTGTCTATGCTGGGGGGCCACTGGGCTGAAAACATCCAATGTGCAGTGGACGAGTGAGCAGCATAGGTCACATAGCAATAACAGTCCTATTTATTGTGTCAGAATCCGGGATGCTTCCTCACGCTATTGTTTTCATATGTTTTAAAATACAACAGTTACACTATACATTTTGATATGATGGCATGTGTGATGTGAAATGGCTTTGTTAAATTTAATAATAATGCATAAGAGGTGAAAATAAGTAGCTCTAATATTTAAAAACCCAAGCTTGCTTTGTCCCTGTGTTTGCTGCAGTTACTCGTGAGGCATCGATCACCTTGACTATTTGATTATTCTAAATTTTATTAAAAAAAATATCAATACTCCTCAGAAACACAATTATTTAAGAATAGCAATGGACCCTGAAAACGGCAAAAAAGGTCTAATGCCATTGATGTCAAAATGAATACATAAAGGCACCCGGAGTGCACACAACTCGGCCAATGGCGCCCGCTTTCAAGTTCGGTGTTACGTGATGTGTGGAGTCTTCCCGTGCATCCCGTGCTGAAACGTCCTACATGTCCTACATGAAAATCAGGCCAGACATTTTTTTTCTTTAATCGCAATCCTAATTTACATAATAATTCAGTACATCAAAGGATAAAGCTTTTATTTAACATGCACAGGCAACAGCTGAAAAACATTTTCCGAGGCACAATGGCTCCGCCTCAGACCTCGGATCAATAACGTTCAATCAATGCGTCTAACTCACACTCGCCTGAAGAAACCGGCAGAAAATGATTGTGCAAGCGTGGATAGTGCAACAAATAAGACAAAAAACTGAAGATGTCTACTGTTCATGTCATGGTTATGACTTGAAGTCACATCACAAAACCTATGATAATAATCAGAACGATACATTGCTCTTTATTTTACTCTGTTGTTGTTGTTGTTGTTTCAGATGGGCACACGGACACAATGGGCACCGTAGTAGTGCAACTTTAGACACATTTGCGGCCCATTTGAACTCCTGAAAGTCATTACGTATTGGGAGAAAAGTTCAGTCCGGTAATAACCATAATACATTTTGTAATGTCTGTGAATGGCAAAAGCTGACAGGATGTCAACATGGACCAAAGCTTTTTCCCTGCGGTTCAATTCCATTGACTCGGTTTACACAGGAGGGGCATCTCTGGCTCTCTGTGTGGAAGTCCTTGGCATTTCTCTAAAGCTGTTCATCCATTCTACCTTCAGTGCAAACGGTTAATATGAGAAAATAAAAACATCCGCAAATTGTACTTCACCGGTGCTTCTGACCCTGAGTAGCCAAAACGTTTGACCCGTGAACCGGACTGTATTTTGTCATGTATCCGAGTAACTCTAATTAGATGTTTGATGGAACTAAGCCGTTGCAATATGTGTGGCTGAGGACCAAGGGAAGGCCGGGTCTGGGATGCATGTGATTGCACGTGCATTTAACTGTTTTTTAATGACAAAAAGACAAAGACTGTTCCAACAGGTATTTGGCTCTGCAGTGTCTCATTTATTGGTTAGCTAGTTTAACTGGGATATATCATCAAATATGTTATTGACAGCTTCAGAAACACCTTTTCCTGTCAACAGTCAGAACATGAAGCCAGATTTAATGAGACTTACAGTGTGTACCTGTAATGCGTATGAATTGTAATTTGTCCCACCATATTGGTAGAAATAATGCAGTTGGAGCAGAGTGAGCTACAGAAGGGCGCACATATTTGCCAATAAATATAATCAAACAAAAAAACAAAAAACACTGTGTACTGTAGGCAAACTTATATTGCTATTTCATTTTTAAATGGGGCCCATACATCATCCTCCAGACTCATTTTGAACGGATAGTCGGTGCTCTTTTTTTTTTTGAATGCTGCCAGAGTGGTGAAACTGCTATCTGCACCGCCCACACTTCTTCTGTCGGGAGAGTATATTTGTAATGGAGGATGACCGCAGTCCTCTGAAAGAGGACATGGTGTTATTAGGAGTGTTAATTCAACACTCTTGACATAAACTTAATTGTCTTTGCCTCGATGTGAAATCGTCCCGACCCCGATGTTGTGGGGGAGGAGGAGGAGGGGGGGGGGGGGGGGTGTTCATTTCCGGCAAATCGAAAATTGGGTTGAATTACAAAAAAAAAGTAATTCTCTGATTAATTACAGCCTGTTGATGTCTTTGACGGGGGGTTGAAGCGGCGCCATCGGCACCCATCAACAAGCGTTCAAACGGAGGGTTTCAACATTCAACGTTTTTTTTTTTTTTTCCTTCCTTCCTGTCGTCGTCACGGAAAAGGAAAGAGTCTCCTTCCTCGTGCAGGGAAGAGTGTGATATTACTCTGTCACTCCAGGCTCCGGATTTCATCCCCCCCCCCCTGAAGTGTCTGCAGTGGCGGAGCATAATGGCCCTTGTCTCCACTCCTCAGCCGCCGATTTGCCTGATTTCGCCCCCCCCCCCCCCCTTTTGACTAGACAAATGCCAATCGGCTTCACGGTTTAACAAAATGCCCCCCGTTAAAAAAGCAGAGCATTTCCGCCTAGTCGACAATACCAAGATCACTCTGTCATGAAGCGCATGTCACTCCACAATTGAATCTCAGTGGGTTTACGTGGGGGGGGGGGGGGGGGCGCCTCCTCTATGGGGCAAATACTTTCGGCTCCAGCATGAATAACCTTAACTTTAAATGGCCCATAAAATGTAAATACTAATTGAAGTGTAAAGGGCAGACAGCACTGGGTTGGCTACTCTCATTTATACAACCACATTCAGGGAGAGGGTGAAAAGCCCCGTAACTTTTACTCATTCTCAACAAGAGCAATTCATTGATTATGCAATAAATTTTAACATTGTGTTCCTAACTGGAACACAAAGTGATATTCAGCATTAAATTAACAAAGAGTGTGAAGAGTTTTGAGAGGGAAAATGGAGAGCGTCATCACTGATGGTGAAAATAAAACCCTGTATCCACAAAAAAGCTCACACTGATAAATCTTCAATCTTCAAAAGGTAACATCGATTTTGTAGCTAATGCAAGCGTCAGTGTTTTTGTTTTGGCCTTTCAGTAGTCCATTCTAGGGTTTATAACGGGTCTTTTTACCCACACACAAGTATGCACACAATTATCACCCAAACATACAAAAACACACTCATAGACGTACACATTAATGTTAGTAATTATAACCACTTGTCATTACACAGGTAGTACAACGTGGTGACAGTATATCATGAGGAAGTTATAAGACATCTGCCACTGTTAGTGTCGTTGTGTTGGATCACCGCAGGTGAATTTGGGAACTAACTTCAGTTAATATTCATAGTCTTTCCTTTTAAGATGAATTATTCTACGCACCACATACAGGTTTAGAAAATATAAAAAAAGTCATAGTATAACAAATTGGAGGAAGCCATGGAATTGTACTAGAAGAAAGGCAGGAAACACTTGCGATCCGGCAGAAACGTCACACTATGGTTTATGAAAAAAGTCACGGCAAAGATTTTCTAATTTTAGAAAAAAGTCTGAGCACAGTACATTGGAAAAGAGCATATTATTATTAGGAATTCTGATGTCTGTGCTGCAGAAGTGTCAGAAGGGTCGGGCTGGAGCAGGTTGAAGTGAGGACTCAAGCGCAGAGTTTTTCCCAAAAAGTGCTCTTTATTCTCAAATTAATCCATGACGTGCTCCAACGACGGCTGACGTAAGACAATGACGCGACAAAGGACAACTGGCACACAGGGCTTAAATACACAAGGGAGGTGCAGGTGATTGGACACAGGTGGAAGCAATCAGGCAATCACAGGACAGGAAGTGAAGCTCACCCAGAGACACGAGACACAAGAAAGCTACAAAATAAGACAAGCAGACCCAAACCGTGACAGAACCCCCCCCCTCAAGGACCGAATTCCAGACGGTCCTAAAGGGGAGCAGAACCGGAGAAAATCAGACAAGGGGAGGGAGGGTGGGGACCCGACGGTCCTGGACCGCGCGGGGAACTCCGGGTGATGGCGGCCCTGTGTCGGGTCCTTCGGGGGGCCGGCCGGAGCGGGGGGGTCTGGCGGGGCGGCGGCTGGGCCTCAGGGTCTCGGGGGGTCTGGCGGGGCGGCGGCCGGGCCTCAGGGTCTCGGGGGGTCTGGCGGGGCGGCGGCCGGGCCTCAGGGTCTCGGGGGGTCTGGTGGGGCGGCGGCCGGGCCTCAGGGTCTCGGGGGGCGGCGGCCGGGCCTCAGGGTCTCGGGGGGTCTGGCGGGGCTGCCGGGCGGCGCCGAGCTGTGCGGCTCGGGCGTCGTCGTGGCGGGGGGCGCCGAGCTGTGCGGCTCGGGCGTCGTCGAGGCGGGGGGCGCCGAGCTGTGCGGCTCGGGCGTCGTCGAGGCGGGGGGCGCCGAGCTGTGCGGCTCGGGCGTCGTCGAGGCGGGGGTCGCCGAGCTGTGCGGCTCGGGCGTCGTCGAGGCGGGGGGCGCCGAGCTGTGCGGCTCGGGCGTCGTCGTCGTCGAGGCGGGGGTCGCCGAGCTGTGCGGCTCGGGCGTCGTCGAGGCGGGGGGCGCCGAGCTGTGCGGCTCGGGCGTCGTCGTCGTCGAGGTGGGGGGCGCCGAGCTGTGCGGCTCCGCCGTCGTCGTCGAGGTGGGGGGCGCCGAGCTGTGCGGCTCCGCCGTCGTCGTCGAGGTGGGGGGCGCCGAGCTGTGCGGCTCCGGCGTCGTCGAGGTGGGGGGCGCCGAGCTGTGCGGCTCCGGCGTCGTCGAGGCGGGGGGCTCCGGCCCAACCCCTGACCCCACCCCCCCTTCAAGGACCGACTTCCAGGCGGTCCTAAGAGGGTGGGAGGGAGGGGTCATGGTCAGGCGCCGCGGGGCCGGGACCGGGGGCGTGGTTCTCGGGGCAGGAACGGGCGCTGACGGGGTTCTCGGGGCAGGAACGGGCGCTGACTGGGTTCTCGGGGCCGGAACGGGCGCTGACGGGCGTCTCGGGGCCGGAACGGGCGGAGACTGGAGTCTCGGGGCCGGAACGGGCGGAGACTGGAGTCTCGGGGCCGGAACGGGCGGAGACTGGAGTCTGGGGGCCGAGTCGGGAGCCGGGACTGGGGGGGGTTCGTCGTCTCCTCCCCCCCGGGCTCCCTCTCTTTGGATTGAGGAGCTCCCGGAGCCTGAAGCATTCCTCCTGGTAGCTCCTGGGGCCCAACAACGACATTTGTCTTCCATTGAAAAAATGGGCTTCTCAAATCGAGGTAGTCTGGCCCCAGGTCGCTCCAGGAGTCCGCTGGCAAGCCGGTGTTGGTGTTGCGCCGGGCAGCCTGCTGCACGGACCCCCAAACGCAAGGCGAGTTCCCAAATATCTTTCATTTGGGTAAAACCCTGCGGAGTCCTTTCTTGGTCGCGTCATTCTGTCAGAAGGGTCCGGCTGGAGCAGGTTGAAGTGAGGACTCAAGCGCAGAGTTTTTCCCAAAAAGTGCTCTTTATTCTCAAATTAATCCATGACGTGCTCCAACGACGGCTGACGTAAGACAATGACGCGACAAAGGACAACTGGCACACAGGGCTTAAATACACAAGGGAGGTGCAGGTGATTGGACACAGGTGGAAGCAATCAGGCAATCACAGGACAGGAAGTGAAGCTCACCCAGAGACACGAGACACAAGAAAGCTACAAAATAAGACAAGCAGACCCAAACCGTGACAAGAAGAGCTTCTTTGATCATTTAACTTTTCCAATTATCTTGTTTTAACATTCCTTTTTTCATTTTCATGTATATTAATTCAATGCATTCTTTAAACAGACAGTTGTGATTCAGAAAATTCAATCAATACACTTTTAGTAAAATAAGTCTGACCAACACAAATCATGTGACTTGTAATGGAAGTTAATAAAGGCAGAGAATCCATTGTGTAGTAAAATTATCTTTTTGCTTGTTTCACATTTTCAATACTATTATTTCGAGTGATCGTGTTCCATTGACTTAATGATTCCTTTTGAGAAACATTGTTAGAGTTACAAGGGCAAGGCTGCATTATCTACAAGTTAAAAATATAAACAGCTCATTTTTAATTGGGTTTCAATAATGCACTGGACCCCACAGAAATCACTGCTGAGATGGAATTTCTGCTGCTACAATATGTGAAATTAAGCTGGTTTCGGGTTGATTCGGGCGGGCCATTGAAGGTCATCACTCCTCATTTCCATTTTGATTCAAATAAAACAGACACTCATCCGCCAATCGGGCCCTTCATAGTGAAATCCATTTCTAATAGCTGCTCGGTGAAATACATTCTGCTTCGGCGATGATAATAATCCGACACGGGTTGATATGTGGGAATTCTGCCCACACAAGCCACCACACCTGCCTTCTTACGCAATAGTTGTTTTAAAAAAAAAAGTCATTAAACACACAAGCGCGCACAAACACAGGACTTCCCCGCTGAGTGTATGTTCCAAGCTGTAGATCTTGCCACGCTGCTTAATGCTAAACACCCACTGTGGCTTGATAGATAACCCAAATCACTAATTATCACTCTATTTCACTGACAACAGTGAAGATTTGTGTCTTTTTCCTAGACAAATAAAATGTCATTTGCGCCTTCCAAATTGGCGTGTGGGACCATTATTTCTGTTTGGATGGACAATAATTTGGTCCCTGATTTGAAGATGGCTTCTGTAAAATAAATACAGTTGTATATATATGAACAACACCGTACATCCTGAAATAACTTAAACTGTGTTTATAGTCTTTTAAATACTCCAAAAAGGTAGTTAGTAAAGCTTTGAATACATTGTATTTCACCAAGAGGGACAGGCTTGTTGTGTTTATATATATAGTATGATAGTAGCCATATATAGTATATAGTAGCCATTTGATGATTTCTTAGCTACTCTTTTTATGCAAATCTTGTGTGGGCATATGCAGACTTCTATTTATAGAGGTTGTAGAAAGTCCACAACAACAACAAAAAACAACCCAAGTGTAATTATAATTCTTCAGTGGGTCAAAAAGACATGTATTTAGCAAATATTCATTATTTATGAATGGTCTTGACACAAAGTTGCTGTCAGAGTGGACATTGTATCACAGAATTACTTTGAATTTGGAAACAAATGTGATTTGTTGCTTCATGTCTAACCATATTCTTGGATGTAAATGTGTAGGTAGAAGCCTGGGGAAAAGCATCCCTCAACTTAAAAACTGATTTGTTTCTGTTGTGTCCAGACTGAAGTGTGCAGATAATCAGGGACCCTGGTTGATGTGACATTTACATGAAATAGAGTTGTGGTTTTGGGAGAATATTTCTTTTTTTTGATTGTTTACGTACCTGCTGAGGAAGGAAAGCACTCCTTGCAAGGACATCGCCATTATTCGATTTATCTGACACTTAAGACAGGCTTTGTGTGGCAAAACAAAGCTTGATTGATTACCTGTACGTTTATGTTGTACAAGTTTTTCAGGCGATTTCACAGCTAACCTTCACTTGATTGTGAGCAAAACAAACAGTTGTCATGCAAGACGAAAAAATGAAGTCCCCTTTGCAGCAATATTCCCCAATAAACATATTTGCAATTTGAAGACCCTTTATTAACACTGTTTTGACATATATCATTGGTTCTTTTCCTCAAGGGTTATCAAAAATTGCTTGGTTTCTTTAGCAGGCTTGTCCTTATCGCTGCTAAAGTGTTGTGTTTTATGTGACGCTGTCTGTACATTTTCTTTTCTGCAATGTTGTTTGTGTATGCGTACGCTTGCTCTAGGGAAACATGACATTATTACAATTATGTTTAATCAATTTGGTCTCTTTATAAAGATGGCCTTTGTGAATGTTGCTTCCTGTTTCTTAAAATCTATAAAGCTCACACTGTAGGCTTATTCCACATAATTAACATCAATAAATGCAGTTGTTACATTAATGAACAATACGATACATCCCACAATATTAACTACATTTGGGAATGAGGATTAAAAGAAGTGAATTTTGGAGTGTTTATTGACAGCTTTGTAAATGATGTGGTTTCCTGCATACTTTTCTGTGAGTATATTGATGTTAACATTCACACCCGAGGCAGAAGAGTTCCGTTCTTGGAAATGGAACTTTGTCTCAGCACTTCTGAATCTTGAAGGTTCATTTGGAATAACATCTATCGGTGAACATCTTTTGCTAGCGTAGAAATAGTACTGAACAGCTTTTGTTTTGTGACTTATAGGTGCAAACACCTTCATGTTGCCAACTTAAGACACCCTATTTGATACCACCCACAGGAGTAGTGCTGTACAGCATGAATCGCAGTATATAGTTCATGCTTTAAACTATTAGTATCCAATTTACCGTCCTAATTTACTAATTAGACTAATTTAGGGAACTGCATGGTGACAGATGGTCTGCAGTTGAAGAACCACCAAATTCGCCCCAGTGAGGCGGAGAGTATGTGGGGGACCAGAGAGAAAGGGGTTGGTTTCCCATTGACAAGTTAGGAAACTCACAATGTACTGTGGTACATTTTACCTTATTTCCCACTTAGAAGCCAAACCTCCAAGGGGACTCTAACATTGGCACCATCTTTTCTCATGAAGAGCACCTTTATTATAAATGCTGGCGTTGGGAGCTCTTTCCATTTACCAGCCACATTCCCCAGTGAGACAAGTTGGCAAACACCAGTGGTACAAATTTCAACATCAATCTCAGGATAGAGTTAACTATATGGACGTGGGCATGTATTGCATAAATAGTGCATTCACAAAATATAGACGGAGAGATGATCAACGCAGTGTGCATTGTGTGTTAGAAGAAATGGCCGTACTTAGCATGCACTGCACACCTCGTCTTTTCTTAGCTTAGTTGATCATCCTCCACATAAAAAAATCATTAACAATTTGTTAATATCTACTTGTTTATTTGACATTAAAAAAACGATGATTCTATTATGTGCTTCATGCATGTGAAAAGCATACACATGTTATTATATAGTAAAAGCTTTACATAATGGAAATGTATTTCTTTATATACATTTTAAGTACACTGCTGCTGTAGCTCCAGATATGTGAACAACAGGCCTTTACTTGGTGTTGTGAATTATGGTTCATGGTCTGTGTTGTGCTAAGGATCCAATTAGTAACCGTGATCCTTCATGGTTATTTCATGCATACACGGATTATACAACAAGCGTTACATGTTCAACAGCATCCTTTCAAAATGACATGAAAAGAAATGATCCTCTGTGCGTTACCTCATCTGTTGTATTGGTGGAGGGGAGAGGACACATTCTTGCTTAGCCTTCAACGTTGCAAATGTAAGAAGGAAAGCCAGAAAAACGCTGTAAAGAATCTGGGCATCTTTTGAGTATTACATGAAACAAAATTGAACTAATGATGGGAAATGGCCCTGCATTACCAAACATGATCAAACCCACCGAACGATCTCATTTTAGCAGATGGTTTTCATGGCAAAAGAGAGATTTTGAATCAACAGGGTTCACGGCAGTCATATGAGGAACTTAGTGGTAATGTGGTAAAAGATTTGACTGTGGAAGCGGCCGCTCGTGTGTTCGCACTAATGCTGCAAAGCCATGTGAACCTGGGGCTTGCACAGCTCAGGAGGAGACCTTCTCACATGAAAAAAAAAGGCCTTTGCACTGTGTGGTGTGTAGAAAAAAAAACGCGTTGTCAGAGCACTTTAAAGACTGCAGGATGTTGTTTCTCCCTTGAGAAGAGCCTAGTCTTCAACAAGAGAACCAGCATCCCTTCCCATCTGCAGGATTTCTAGAGGGAAAGTGGGTAAAGGTCATCTCAGCCACATCTCTTACAGAAAGGACTTGTAGGAGAGAGATGCAGAAAAAGGAGATACGCAGCTGCAGAAAGTTTTGTGTTATGTAGATCATCAGCTAGTTGCACAACAAAATGAAACTTAGCATTTTTGCACATTTTGCATTTCATTATCAAGGTTAAGGGCTCATTTTCGCGATAGCTGTTCTCCACACTTTGTTTTCTGTTGACCCTGATTTCATTTAATGTAGTCCCAAATACCAGCTGGCTCGCCATGAGACATTTCTTGGGGTCGGTTGGAGGTCATGAGTGTAGGAGGCCCAGTATAAATATTACCACTAAGGGAAGGTGGCTAGTCATCTAGGGTACATTACGACTGAAATCATTTGAAAAATGCTCCATTACAAAAAATCTGAGGCCACATTAGTGAAAAAGCTACGTGGATGTGTGTGTGTATAAGTCACCTGTGTGTTTTACAGGACCTGTTTGGCCCATAATCAATTATGAATGCGGCATTTGATGGTTTGATTAATTTGGAAATTTTTTTCGTCCTATTTCCTAATAAAACACAAATGCACCTATGAATGATAGTATATGACCTGGTTCTGATTAATGTGCTTTGAGTGGAATGAGAAAAGAGGTTCTGATGATCCATTTTCTTAAATGTTATGGTTTTCTCAGGTGAAATTATTCTTTTATTTTGCCTGGAGCTTTCTTTTAATTGAGTTTTGGTCTTTTTTCATCTGGGAAAAAGGGGGGAATAAAAGTTCTGTCAGGTGTTGGTTTTGTTCGTTCTAACCTCAAATTGGCCTTTCCACCAAAGTTTTTACAGTTATATATAAAACTATTTTGTTAATGATTGTGTGCCTGCGTGTGTGAATTTCATATCAATGTGAAAATCATTTTAAGCATCTCCTTATTTAGGAATGAACAACGCCAATATAACATTTTGGTACGCATTATTTTTATTATTTGTTTGGATTTGCTTTTGTTCCTCTCACTTGTGTTTTTTTTAACATTTCTTGCAAGGTTTGCACAGTTGCCATGACACCGCGCTGAGGCACAAACATTGCTAACGGTACATTTGCTCCGGATTGGAAAAGCGAAAGCCTTTGTTCACTCTCTCAGCACGGCCTTAGTTATTTCCTCAGAACCACTTGTTTCTTCTGGCAACCCCTTTATATACAAAAGAATGAAAGAATGAAGCATACATCTATTTCTTTTATAACTGTAGGGCTTTTGAAAAACACAATAGTTTGTATGAGTAACTTGAAAAGTTATAACAATCCCTCAGTTTGGCAGAAAGTGAATTAATGCAAATTGCCTTCAAGTGAAGGAAGAGGTTTTATTTTCATTTCGCCACCAGCCTCAATGCAAAAAAGCATTTGAACACACCTCGGTAGCTGATCACACTCAGCCACTGGCCAAGGGAGGCAGAGGAAAGGGATGAACTGAGAATGTACCACCGCTCCAGTTTTTCACACTTTGCTGGAATAGGGTTGAAAACCCGGCGCCATTTATGAGAAAGTGGGTTTTGTTTGCATTTCTGTCTTTGGTTGACGACTCTGATTAGAAGAGTGGAAGAAGCAGGCTGAGAGAGAGAGGCACTCAAACTGGAAGGGTCAAAAGGTTCCGGTCCAGCACATCTTACACACCCACGCACATTATTACAGGGGGGGGGGGGGGGGGGGGGGTGCAAAGGTCACAATTCAACAGATGACCTCCAGGTGACATGTGACACTTGCAGTTCTGGTGCAGCTGAAGAGAATATGGAACAGTTTTAATTCAAGAAAAAGATTAACATAATACTGGAATACATTAGACCAAACAATCCTTTAGCTCAAAGAAAATATCCTATAAATGGTAATGAAATTGATTAAGTACAACTATAAAAAAAAAGCTCGTTCCAGGCCCAACAAGTGACAATTTCCTTCATATAACCTTGTGTTCTGCTTTGTTGAATAACACACACATTGTCGTATGTCAATCTTTTTCATGTTGTGTGATAGACAAAACTACACTGACACCGTCCTTAATGCTTAAGCTGCCTCCTTCTCATCACACACACACACACACACACATGTTAATCCGGTGTACACACACATATATGCAGAAAGATGACATCCTCCCATCTACAGGGGAAAAACGACTGGAAGAGGTCCACATGAGTCAACAGGCATGCATAATGCTGAAGTTTGGACCTGAGGGACTGTGCTCAATCTGGGGGACGTAATATTTTGCCCCACTAGCATCCCTCAATAGCCCCCACCTCACACACACGCGCACACACACACACACACACACACACACACACACACACACACACACACACACACTGCTCGCTCAGCTAGGCCTGCACCCTGGCCTCCGCCCCTCCCTCCCCAACAGACCAATATCCTTTAGAGGCTGCCGGAGGCCGGGCCAGTTTACACACATCCAACTGGACAGGCGAGCCAGGAGGGAACGGGACCGATGACCCGCATGGATCCATTCACACGCAAAGACGGGAGAACATAAGACTCCCTCTTCGTCACACAGGCTTCCCCCCCCCCCCCGCATGTTTCATAAATTGGTATTTTGTTGCATCAAAGTGTTTTTGTTAATCCACACTCTCCTCCACCCTTTTATCTGTGATTCAGTACATTAGTACTTATAGTTTGGTACAACTATCGTGTTCATTTTTCCTGGATGGTTTAACATTTTTTATTTCAATTTTGGGATGAGATGGTCGCTTTATTTATTTCACTTCACCTATAATTTTATTGAATATTACCCCCCATTTCTCAAAGCTATGGAAGCACCAAATATTATGTTGTTTTTTTTTCTTTTTATATCTGTCTGATATTTTGTGTTCTAGGCTGTGATTTAATTTTCCAGACCCCACACCATCCTTGCTCCACAATATTTAGGTGAGTAAAGCTTGATTTAAAAAAAAAGCATCTGAATACAAGTTGAGCAACAGTGTCTGTAAACATGTTCATCATCTCAATTTGTCTTAGTCCCAAACCATCGAGCACGAGAAAAGCGATTAGACTGTACCTTCATTAGCACACCTTCATTCACAGGGGCATCTGACGGATAATCTAACAGTGTTGCTATAGGCTGTGCTTTCAAGATGACATTCTAATTACAGGAGTAAACCCTCTGTGCCACTATAAAGGGAGACGCAGCGTCCTGGGTTCATTTGATAGACATTTTATCTCTTGCTTTAATTAAGGGAAGATATGGGAAGCGACATTGCGGGTTAATTACAGTTACAGTCATTAAGATGCACTATTCTAGTTCATTGCTGTTATCTAAACAGATATAGAGTGAACCATAAGATTTACCCTTTGGCTTTATGACCTGTCTACAATTGTTTTTACTCGGGCTTGCAGCTCCAGACACTGACGTCTGGTCGTAGGCGACCTGATCTGATTAAAGTTTGTGCTATGTCATTTTGGTAATTGGTAATACCTCGAGCACACAAACACCTATCTAATTAGCGTGGAGGGACATCAGAGAGAATCCAACATGTGATTCTGTATTTCTGCAATGCTTAAAAGAATCAGTAAACCGTATCAACTTGATCCGGAAAAACGTGTTGCTTGATAATATTGATAATAATATCATGGCAGAGGCTCTATTTTCATTATACTATATTAGCAGTCTAATTTACTGTGATCAAGCTTTACTTTCAGGGGGGGGAAAAAACTTTCGGTTTTACATGTAGAGAACACCTGTAAAACCGATTTTTTATTGAATACTTTAATGGAATATTGAACCCAGCTAATTACAAATAGATCTTCAACGTGTAGTTAGTGGATATGAATAATTCATATAGGGGACATATTTCTCTCATTTTCATGTTTATTCACGTATTTAGGCTTTGATCATGTTTGACAGTTTGCCCTGATCGGCCTGTGAGAAAAATATAGGACACATTTGCCAAATTCAGGTTGTGTCCTCATGAGGTAACACTAATAAATCCATGAACATAAACCTTCATGTTGCAGCACGACAAGTTCAGCAACCTTCACCAAGGGCAGAACAGGTTGACTTTAAACAACTCTCCAGACAAGGATGATGGAGTAATTAAAAGGACGTTAATCACTAGTTTAATCATCAACTCACTGCCAGAGGGACGTATGGATATTGCATTTCCATTGGGCAGGATCTTTAAAAATAAGCACCCAAAAGAGATAAAAAAAAGGCTAAAAGGAATGAGTGTTTCAGGTAGATATACGTATGTTTCACTTATGCATGTAAGCATTTCATATGTATGTGTATATGACACAGCAGTAGGGTGTTTCAGATGAATATGTACAATGTTTTATATATGCGCGTCCATAGGTCTACAGAGGATGTATGTGTGTGTAAGTGTCTCAGTAGTGTGTGTGAGAGCATTTCCATTGGGAACAAAAGAGTGTCTCAGTATTGTGGGTGTCTCAATAGTTCTAAACGGCCCCTCGTATAAAACACCAAAAGACTTTCACTGATTGAAAGTGACCCAAATAGCACCATCAAGATATCGTAATATCTTGATGGTGATAACTGGGAGCAAACCCTTTGGTTTTAATTCAAGTGGATCTCATGTGGGTCAGCTAGCGTCAATCTCAAGGACTTCATTTTGATCCAGAGAATCAAATGAAAAGACACCAATATATAGCTTTCAATCCAATGGAAGATTTAGGAAAGAAGGGAGAGGATCTGCAGGTAAAATTTGCATTTGCGAACGCTCTGGTCACAAAACACTAACAAATTGGACAAGATGTAACCATTCACTGCTTCTTCTGTTGTTCCCTTGGCTACCTGAATTAAGGAAGAAGAGGCGTTTTGCATTAGAATACTCATTGTCATTGTCATTGTAAGAATTGTTCACGTTCACGACAAGAGAGAGATACGTGCCTACATGGGAAATAACACTGCTAAGAAACTTTTACTCTTAAAGCAATGGAGAAAAACCACAAGAAAAACTACTTTATTTTGCATTTTTTGTTGACTTAACGCAGTTAAATTGTGTTGTTTGCATGTGTGATTAAATTTAAAGGAAAAAGGAGAAAAGAGATCATGGAAAAAACAATACAAAATTCATAGCGGCAGAGAGAACAGGGACTTTGAATCAAGATAGACACAACGTTGTCTGTAATTACCATTTAACACAATTACCAGAACCCACTGCTTTGTATCAGACAAAATGTATTATTGTACAGGTCAAATTCTCTGGCAAGTTATTTACCCAGTATTGTGTGTTTTTCTCAGTACTTGCCTGTTCTTGAATAATGTAAGTCATCATGGGAATTTGACTTAACCAATTTCCAACCCACACGGCCTATAACTTGCAATTTGCATGCTCCATAACGCAGGCCGCTCCTCATATCGGGCTCACGAGAAGAAAATACATTTTCTGCAGGTTCATAAACATGAATTCTAAACAACCACATATTTCTCTCCAAGTAATTTCTGTCTGCAGAAGCTTCGAGGTGCTATATTTGGCGCAAAACATTATACAAAACGGAAAACACAAGGGAAGTTGAACTGAATGATGAGAAGATATACTATAACTCGATATGCTTCTTCTATAGAGGGAAATAAATGCTGATCAAATCTTTAAGGGGTACGTTTGAAGGGTGATTAAACCACATGGGTGAAATTATGGAGTCATCGATGACGGCAAAACGATGACAGCAATGATGTCGTCGGTGGCGCATGGAGTAGAGAGGGCGAGCTGAGAGGCTGCGCTGGGAACCCGCAAGGTCAGCAGTTTGAACCCCGGTTGTCCCATGTTAAAGTGTCCCTGAGCAAGACACCCAATCCCTAATTGCTCCCTGAGCAAAAAGGTAAAAACCATGGATGACATGTAATTAAAAAGGCGTTTGAGACTTTCTTATTTATAGGGTTGGTAAGGGTGGGGTCGCTGAAGTGAGAGAAAAGTTATCAGAGAAATACAAGCAGGTGGCTCGTTCCCAACGCTTAAGGTTGCATCACATGCTCACGCGCAGTTGATAAGCTCCGCTTTAATGAAGTTGTCCGGGTCATTCAAATCGGAGACCCGCAGCTTAGTAAATGAGAATAAATCGAGATATAATCCTAAAACATTGCAGACTTCATCAGCAAGGACGCAAGCAATCTATCTCTTTTAAAAGGTTCTTTATGTGGGAAGCAGGAAGCTATCCAATGACAAACCTATTATCTGCCACTGTTCAAGGTTAAAGCCAGTAGATCCTTAGAATTGGAAAAGACATTTCTACATGAGCTTGACTTTTTATCATATCTGAAGGCGTTATAGATGATCAGTGTCGTAATGAATGATGAGGTCCCACTCTCGTTATTCAAAATGCTAGAATGAAATAGAAAATGACCTGCATTTGCTTGATAGCCAACTTTTGTGTAGCTTGCACATTTAGAGGCGTTCAACAGAGACTCCTGACTAACAGGTGACCTGCAGCCAAGTTCAACGCAATAAGGCGATTTTTCTCATTTATTTTCAGCTCTGACTCAGCACTACATAGAGATTCTATCAAAAATATATCAGTTAGTTATTTTCAATATGTTACATCACACATGTGATGTGTTGCATCAGTTTGTAATACGTATCGGTCTCAGACATCAGACATTGATTGACGAACACCGCAGTTGCCGCTTTTTATTTTAATACGACCGAAAGCAACAATTACACAACAAACTCGCCTGAGACGATTTCCTCCCAGAAACTAAGGGTCCCCGCTTGCGGCTTGGATAATCCGCCTCCTCTTAATTAGCCTACTGTTAGTCAGTCCACCTGCTTTGTCACCGGCTCCAGCTCAGATTGGAAAGGAACGGGTTCCATGGCTGACGCCTAATTGGATGCCTTCTGCAAGCGGGCACAGAGCAACCAAATTAAATGAAGACTAATGAGCAACACACAAGAGATAAATGGTTTGATGGCAGCAAGACACCGGAGGTTAAGGAAGCGGAAAAAAACTTTTTGCCTTTATTTCCCTTTTCTCAGGTAAGCACTCTCGCTTAATAGGGAGACGTGATCTGAAGGCCATCTCCTTTTTTTCTGCTTTTATTATGCTTTGAATGTACGGTACAATAAAAGAACAGAAACATGACAGACACACAGATGTGAATTTGATGGCTTTTTGGTATTTCACGAGTCAACCGTGTTTCACCGTGAAATTTGAGCTTTTCATTTTTTATATATTTGGCATGTATGTATGTTTGTTCATATATACAAAGATGTAAAAATAGATACGTCAGAATCTTGTCTTTTGGCTTTAATAGAGGACCCGTTCTGTATCAGTGTATTTTACAAATGCAACGGAGCAGGACACAGGAGGCGAGAAAGGTGGGGGCCAGAAGTCGAGGACAGTCATACAAAGGAAGTCAGTCCGAGGGGGGGGGGGGCGCTTTAATCATTTATTACTTCCTAAACTTTTTAGTAAAAAACACTACGTCAAAGAGCTGTTGGTGAAGTAGTTAAATGAGGCCGCTCATACTTTAGCACAACACACAGTGACATTTATTCTCTGTGCGATGAATATCTATTCAAACAACAAGGTTGTCTGAGAAGATGCTTTCAAACTAATACGACTGATTGCTCAAACATATTCATAAAGAAATGTCAATTGACCGCTGACAAAGCTAATGCCGACATACGCGTTCAGCTTATCGGTGTTATGGGTACAGGAACAATGACTTATTTATGTCAGGTTTGTCCTGACCAACAGATGAATCATACACAAATAAAAAAAATAAAAATGGGCGCTGTTACATGTCGGTGAATGCTAATAGTCAATTATGCCAATCAAAACCCTGTTGTCCAAGCAGAAATCTGGCATTAATGTCTAATGTTCTCGGGCCTGGGTGAAAATAGAATTGCATTTATCCTTTGTCTCCACCACTGTGAGGAGCTGGAAATAACACTACAGTAAAGACAATTTCATTAATTCGATAAAAGCAATACGCCGATTGAGAATCATCGGCGTCAGTACCGAGGTCGGATTAAGCGTCTGTGTGAAAAGTTTTCCGGGGGTGCACGGCCACGCTTGTGTGAGTTCTGTCCCAAGGACGACAATAGTCCCCCCCCCCCCCCCCCCTTGGTACAGACTCGGCCAAACGAATGACTTTGATGTCAGCGGCAATGTCAAAAGCTTGGTGGATGGAACGCCATCCACCAACAAAAAAATAAAAAAATCTTTATTTATAAACAAGACATTCAGCACTCAGAAGCTGACATGACACTGGGGCCTGGAGGCTGTGGCCTAATCAGCCAAGCAGAAAAATAATTCTGCTGCTTGCTCCCAGGAGTCACAGAGTGCTGCTGGATTCAGCATGACTCCAGCTCTGTGGACGTAAGTGTAGCAAATATAAACTTTTCATCTTAAACAACATTCTGTGGCTGAGTATCGGCAAAACTCCCCACCCATAAAAGGACAAGGCCCCCCTTCAAAACATCGCGCCGCATGTTGCCTGTTTCTATAATTGTTCCCCAATCTGGTGCCTTTGCCTAATCGAGCCTATTAAATAGACTTTTAACATCCGACAAAGAGAGCAATAACAGCACCGGGGTTGCAGCGGGAAAGGGAGGACAGGAAGTGCTGTGCCTCGCGTCCTTGGTAATGAGACCCCCTCCATGGGGCCAAAGCTACATGGGGCTATTTAGACCAAGCCTGAGTTTGGTGTGTCTCTATTTAACAACTTAACCTCGTTTAGGATCATTTTTTTCAAAAATGGAAATGGTTATATATGAGAACTATCTGGCCCCTTAGAGAGAGAGAGAGAGAGAGAGCAAGCCAATAACAGTTAAACGTGATCGGTTTGATACCATTTGAACCTATTGATGACTGAAATGCAATTTGAACACGACTATTCCACAACTTTAGCCCCTTTATATCTAATGGAGAATTTACAAAACCACAAAGCAAACAGACATACTTTGAAACAAATGTATATTTACGTAAAATACACTACGAGATTTCATTTTGTCAAATGTAGTCTACAAAAGGCTCCTCAAGTGATATCGCAGAATATGAGTTAAAGATAGATGAATACAGTAAAATGATGATAAGGCAAACACATATGGAGATGTAGTTTCATTATTCAGGATTCCAAAGGAACCTGTGGATGAGACCTCGGAAACTAGATTTCTTTTTGTAAGAATAACCATGTGGTAACAAGGTCTCTTAAGAACAAAGCTACGAGCAGGTGGAACCAGGTCCTTGATGTGAATGAGGAATAGTCGTGGTTCTAGAATAAGACAATTATTTTAGAGAGGCCCAATCAAATGTCCGTCTATTCTCACAAGTGTGATCAACCACTCAAGCTCTGAATTATTAATTCAGAGATTCCCTCCCTTATCCCGGCTAGACATCTTTGGTCCACTATCAATGAGAGATGAATGTCTCATCATCATAAACACAGCAAGTCATATTCCCTGAAAAATCATCAATGTAATGTAGGTCATTGTGGTACAATGTCTATGTGTGTTTTTAAGTCTCCTTGCCTTACGTTTGGATGTTTTTAAAGCTCTTATTGGAATGGCCTTGCTGTTGAAATGTGCCATGCAAATAAAATTTGCCTTACGTCCAGCAAATTGTCAGGTTGAAAACGTCCCGGCTGATTTTCTTTTAACTTGGTCTTTTGCCAGTAAAAGGTTTTCCTTTTTAGTGCAGGTATAATTAAACAAAATGCCCATTTGGAAGCCCCCGAGGCGCGTTTCAACAGCGACAAAAGGGAACACACGCCATGCGGCGACATTGTGCTTAGCCACCTGCACACATCGGAGTGTGAATAATCTACTTCATGGACTGAATGTGTGTGTGTGTGTGTGTGTGTGTGTGTGTGGGGGGGGGGGGGGTCAGCTCTACATGTAAGTAGAACAAGCTTATTGGACATGATTGATAAAGGAGCCTTAATTGTTGAGCAGCGGCAAATTAAATACAGATGTTACTGAATTACATTAACATTTTAATCCAGGGTGGTCTCATCCAGCATTCGTCGCTATACCTACGATGAAAGGCTCAGTATTTCCTATTTATCCCCCAAAATGATTTGAGAGGTTAAGCAAGCAACCGTGAACAACAAAGTCTATAAAGCGCAGTCTTTGGAAAGTGAGATCCATTGACTCAACTAACAGCACATTTCATGCAGGAGACCTTGTTTCCTTGTGAAATGATTCATCATTCGTCTTTTCACTTGCCTTCTCAAGTGAAGGCCCTTCCAGTTGATGTTTTAACCCGCGCAGGAATCTATTCCTACACCACTCAGCGCTTTGAAAACCAACAGCAGGATTTCAAAGTCAATGCTTTGCTGGACAGGAAGCCGTTTTTTAAAAAAAAACCTCAGAACTGGAGTGATCCACTTTCTTGGTGTTGGCGAGGACTCGAGCTGCCGTCGGCGGACTGAGACATGTGATCACACCGCTGCGACAGTCCAGTCCACTGGAAGATGAATGCATGGACACGTGGAGACAGAAATCCCTTCTTTTCTGGCACATCCACTCTTTGATTCGTTCATTGCATAACAAAGGTTTCTTATTATTTATTGTCCTGCTTAGATTATGTCCCTGATATTAAGTGGTCTGCGGTAATCCCCGTATTTAAAAGACGTAACCACTCTTGATAATGATAGTTATCCTTTATTTAGTGGAACTTGACAGGACATCATCTTAAAACTCTTCTACGCTGTATCTAACAATAATCGAATATGCCCAATGACCGTGAAGGTCAACTAACCCTCTTGTGGTGTGGAGTGGTACTGCAGGTGAATCAAAACGTGCATCTCAGGATACCACATGGTCTTAAAACTATATACGATCCGTCCAATGTCAAAATGGATAATTAATAGAGGTGGATTTTCAACACTGTACGATGATCCAGCTGGAGGTCAGTGAGGGCCATGGCAGTTCAGTGTTTTCGTGCAGAGATAATCTACCGCGCGCAATCCCAAAACTAATGAACCGCGGCCATGCCCCCCGAGCGCCCAACGTCTTACGCAAACACCCAACTGCCAGCGGTGGCTTCCTCCACAGCTGGCGAAGAGGGGGTACATTATAATGCGCCATTTAAATACGGTGGGGAGAGGGAGGAAGTCCTAATTGCTTTGTGAGATTACCCCTCTGAAGGATATCGGCAGAAGACAGATCGCTGGGCTGATAGGGACCAAAGGTGTAATGACAGGTGCTGTTGACTGGGCTCGGCGAGTCCCCCATCCCATTCACATTATCAGCCTATCAAGATAGGAAAGCAATTTCCCAGCCTTTCATTTCATAAGCTATGCATATCAATGCTCCATTAATCAAATGATAAAGTTCCCCAAAAGCTGCCCTGAAACACATCCTTCTCCTGCCCTTTCAGGTTCTGAATACTATCAGGATTATCTAAAGGAACTCACCTTTATTTCACTAGACTGATAATGCGCGTTACCTTAATTGATACACCCAAATAGAGTTCACCTTTTTTCATGAGTAATGCCTCGGGTGTTTACACCTTTTTGTGCATAATTCAGTGAATACTGATTTTGTTAAATCTGCATGTGAGCATGTTTCGTTGTAAAAACGCCTCATTGATTATTCAACAATTTTCCATTCACTGTGAAGGATCCATTGAGATTAAACAGCAAGCAAAAATGAAATTGCATCAAATGAAGACTGACAGATTATAAAATCACCACGTTGTGAAAAATCCCAACATTTTCTTGAGTTGACTTGAGGCAGCGGGAAAAAAGTGCTTTGGTTGAAAGAAGCGATGGAACGGTGTCCCTCATCTATTTCACGGCTGGGCAGCATGACAGGTGACTCGTCAATGGGATGATTGATTGCCACTTTGTTAAACAAAGCAATTAAGTCGGCGAGCAGAGGAGTTGTTGCTGTGGAACGCGGAATAGTTTAAATAACGCCAACCACTGGAAAGACCCTGAAACAGGCGCTAATTAAAATGGATGATAGAAGATTTTTGACATCATCAAAAAAAATTGGAAAAAGCTACTGCGTTTTTTTCTTTTTAAATGAGCTCTGTAATTTTGTTTCTCCTCCCACCGATACTGTAAGGCTCCGCAAACAAAGCCGAATAATTGGACCAAGAGAGGCGGTGACTAGTGGCGCCGCGTCCGAGTGGACAAACGGCGCCTTTTTTTCTCGCTGCTCTTATCAGCAATGACACGGACACGAGCCGGGGGCCAATTAAAGGGCACAAACAATCAGTGTAGCTTTCAATCAGGGACGTGTTAACAATAGTTCAGTTTGTTCACGGGTTGGCCCACACACTAATAGAATCACTGATAGGGCCGGCAGGTGAGTGCAGGATGTTTACGTGATTCCATCGACCTGGTCTGCATGGACCGCGTGGACAGCATTCTAAAGCGGGGAGGATAACAAACAAAAAAAAACAACTAATGCAGCATTGTTGAGTTTCTTATTGGTAGCAGCCGCACACAGATGAAGCAGGTTCACATGTTTTGGGCATGTAGCCTACCCTCTGATCTCTGTGAATAGCTTCACTGGCTCCTTGTCTTCGGCGCAGTTTAAAGCCGATCAAGTCGTCACCTCACACGTACTCACACTCAGAGGGAGGATAGCACTCCATTAGACATAAGCTAACTGGGAGAACCAGCTCGTTTTTTTTCTGGGTTTTTTTTTCTTCCCCCTGACATTACTTAGAAGCAAAGCACAACATTAGATAGACCTTGTTAGCTCTCGCCTGAAGGCATTGATTTGATTTTACCTCTGGGGTCCGCCGTCTCTCCTCTGCAAACAACTCGTAGTAGAAAGCAACCAGCTAGCCTCGAGCTGGAGGAGCTCTCGTACTAAGTGATGTAGAAATTGCGAAATGGAGAGGGTTTAATGAAGGCGTTCAGTCGGGTTCTGTGGGCTGACACCACTTAATTAAACGGGATTGTTGGCCCATTGAAACAAATGAAACACGGGGAGAGAAAAAAAAAAAAGATAAACGGTTTGAGAGGCTCATGGGAGATGATCGGATTAGATTTAAACTATTTGGGGAAAGTAGCCACATTGCATAGCACGATATGAGCTTAAAGCATCCCATATGAGCTTAATATGTAATGAAGACCTGAGCACAGTACACCAATAGTTGGACATCTGACGGATTCTTTTATATTTTTAGACACTGAACATTTTTTTTTTTACTTTATCTCCAAGAGAGGAAATGTGCAGTATTTATAATAATGGTAATTGGTCTTTCATATTGACTTTTGTGAAGTTATGGGAGGCAGAGATTACAGGCTTAGAAGGTCTCAAACCTTTCCAGGAGCACCAGGGGATTATGAAGCGAAGATTCTGTCTTGTCTGAAATTTAAAAAAAAAATAAAAAAAATCACCTTCATTTCTATTTCTTACATCTCCAGGGTTAAATTGGCTGACTTTTCAGTACAGCTTTGTGGGGTTTAATGAATGACATGCACCACAAAGTTGACCCAATATTTAAAAGCCTCTTGCCAACACCCAAGTGTTAAAATGATTTACTGGCGGTCAAAATAAATTTGCCTCAGGAGAATGACCGTATCAACTCAAATCAACAGCTAAAAAACTGTCAAATAGTTTTAAATCAACAGTCTGATGTGAAGCATAACAATGAGGATGTCCAGTTTCAAATCACTAAACATTTGTCAAAACAATATTGTCACTGTTAAACAACACTAGGTAATATTAATTAACTGATTAACAGATGTATTTGGAAAGAAATGTTGCATTTTACCTTCCGTGCTATTGATTTAATGCCTTCAATTGAATAGCTATTGCAGTACAGTTGCCCAGAGACTCTGAACTACAAAAGGAATATGTGATAATGCAGCCTGGTAGGTTTTTCTTTTTGAATAGATATTTAAACAGCGTTATATATCATTTAGTCAAATCTCAATGATCCCAAGATTCTCCTGGATTTGAAAAGAAATCGGATACTTGCGTTCAAAGAGTCTTTTGCTAACGATCATGTTCTGGGGCTCACGAGCACCGACATGCAGGAGCGGGGTCGAAGGAGGCGACGCTTCATGTGCTGCAGGAGCACATGAGTGGGTGACTGTGGGATCAGTGGAAATACTACGCTCTCCAGGCGGCTGGGCTCCACCACTTGAAACAAATCAGAGAGTTGTGGAGAAGTGCCGCCCTCACATTCGCTGCAGGGACAATCAAAGCAGCAATGATTTAGATGGTGTGATCCTTTTTTTAATGCCATCTTGAGGGGGGGTTGGGGGGGGGAAATGGTCTCATAGCAAATACTAAATGCAGACTCTTCATTGAAGTTCATTGCCATCCATAAGCCAAAAAAATCCTCATACTAAAACGTAATTTTAACCCTTGTATAATTGGTTGACTATATTGGCCTTGGCTCATTTTTCAGAAAATATATTATTTTAAAGTATATTAGAGGACATTTACATGTCCCCCTCCCCCTACACTTTATTTACATACATGGGGGAATTAAGTGTGGAAATTGCAGGTCCTGTGTACCTTCAGTCCTACAAGTAGAGACTAGGAAGCTTGACGAAGGACCACCTGTGAAGAATTAAGGGATGAGAGCTTTCCAGGGCATGGCTCAGGGACTCTGTGGACACAACATCACAAGCGATAACCTTTTTACATCATCCGATAAAAAGGATGCCGACCATGGTGGGAACAATGTGGAAAAACAGGCCATGTTGAAATAAAAAACCCCAAATGTACAACGGATCCAACGGGACCCAGAACACAAAAAATGAACACCATACAAGGGTTAAATAAAATAAATATGATTTCTGATGGATTGGTTTTGCCATTTAAAGGGGAACAAACATAGGGAAGCTAACCGTATCTAAGAGGAATCTTTGTTGCAGGATGCGTCTGACATGGTAACCTTTTACAGCTAACCACCCACAGCCTGAAACCCTACAGCAAGTGATTCAGGCTTTCGTGTTTCATCAGTCACCATGTCCAAAAGCAACATTGTAAGGGGCCACCACTGTCACAGGAAATATCGTGTAAATGGAGAAGAGCAGGAAAGGGCAGGAAATACAATTGTGCCCTTGATGCATTTGTTTAATAAAAGAAGAAGGAAAAAAAAAGTCCACCAAAGCATCTAATGGAGGGACTGCTTAAAAATACAAAACACGTGGAGGAGAAAAAAAAAGTTAAAAGGGGCGACAAGGAAGAAAATGCATAACCCAGGTCAGAGACTGAAGACAGAGGTTTGTCCTCAAAAGGCATTAATTGCCTGTCTGGAGGGCTGAATCCTGCAAAAACAAACCTCCCCCTTTCTCCCCCCTTATTCCCACTCCTCCTTCTCTGAACGTAGTTGGCCAAAGGTTTAGCTGGAATCTGAAACTATTACAGCTGCGCAACCTCAGCGAGTAACCCGACTAAATAGAAGCGACAACGCTGTCTCGGGGCAAGGTTGACAACAGAGGACAGAGGGAGTTCGAGGGAGTAACAGAGAAATGGGAGGGAAGGAAAGCAGATGGAATGTAGCAAAAAAGGAAATTGAAGGAAAATGAGATAGAGAAGACTGTAGAAGATGAGTACACCGAAAAGAAAAAAAAAACAAAGATGCAAGGGGGGGGTAAAAGGCTGGAATCAGCCAACGCTCACGGACAAAGATGAGAATTTATTGTGTTCTTTGCCTGTCGTCATGTGCGGCGTAGAGCGCAGAGTGCTGATTACCACTGTCACAGACTGCAGACTCAGAAGCTTCTGTCACTTCCACTGTTAGTGCAGCTCTGTCGGGCGTTATGGATGGTGTTCATTCCCGACTCCACCTCCACCGCCACCGCCATAACGATTGAAACAAATCTCATATGTGTTCTTCGGGAAAAAGCATATGATGGTTTCCCCTCCCCGCAAACCTCAACACGGATGATATGGGAAATGACATGATATTTATGGGGGTTATTCGTGTGCAAATGCATGCGTTTACCAACAATGGAAATAACAAATGCTGTTGCTGTATTCTCAGTCATGCATTGGTACCAAAAAAAAAAAAATAGAATCTCACTTCTTCTGCTTCACATTTCCATGACCTTTGCCCCCGGGGCACAGTCATTTCAGGAAAGACTGTAAACCATTAAATCTGGTCAAAGGACGGATGACTTGAATTCAATCAATTATTCCTGAAGATGTGTGAAGAAAGAAGAGGTGTGAGATTGGCAGGAAGCCACTTAAACTGACATTTAGTGATTGAGTTGAATCATTTCCACTCAACGCCCCCCATGCAGTGTGAGGGGAAGGTGCACAACACTTCTCTTGTTAATAAAGTACTGACCTCAACTTGGTAAGATAACAATCTTCAAAACAACAATTATCCTGTGAACTTAGATTTGATTGAATAGCACATTTAAAATGCTCTAGGAAAGATGAATTGTTCTTTGCTTACATGTCTTCCCGTGACATGTTAATCTGTTAGAATGATGTACAATGCAAAGGAATTCAAAGTGTGCTCAATCATATTGTTACGTTTTAAGGACTTGTGTTAGATTTAGTGGAACCTGAGACCACGATTTAAAAAGGAAAATGCCAACAGCTCCATCAATCACAATCAAACAGAGATGTACAAGGAACAATTTGAGGTGGCAGCAGATTATACATCTTTTTCAAAACGTTAGCATTTAAGTATTTATTTATTGTAATACATGGGTGATTCTTGTTCTTCTGGATTGCTTTGACTGATGCTTCAAAGTTGTCAAAATAATGGTAAAATTAGTATTCGTTTATTATTTAGCTCCAGTCTGCATTTTATTGTGGTAGAATGATCACTTAGAGCTGCTTTACTTTTCATTTAGCATGAAATTTAACTAGATTGCTCAAAGGCCAAGCAATAAGAATATCCGTGTGAATCTGATTAAACAAATCCAGAGTCTTTCTAGAAATATCCTTTTTTTTCCCGAAGCACATTATACCTGCATCTGTTGATATGGCAATTCAAAACTACCTCCAGCACTTAGGAATAAAATGTCTCATTGGCTCTTGTGAAGCTCAAGGCAATAAAAAAAAGTTCATCGTAATATTACTTTTTTTTTGCTTTTATTCTCAGTTAGTCTCTTAATGGATGTTGATGACTTTTGACAACCTCTGCCTGAACTCCGAAGCCCCCCCCCCCCCCCACTCTGCCCAAGATGTCGGGCCATTTCCTGGTGTGTGGTGGGGTTGGTAGGGTTGTGTGTATTATATGGATTTCTGTCGATGCCGGGCATGAGGGCTCGAGGGTTTCTGGTTCATCAGCCCGGCCAACGGTCTAAGGGCGCTGGAGTGGCTCGGGCCAAAGGCAGCCTGCGAGTAAACAAGAAATGTACCAGGGAGGGAGAGACCGGACTACCACGCTAGGAGAGAGAAGCAGTCAGTTATGTGGCCGTAGAGAGACGGGGGGAGAGAGGAAGAGAGAGAGAGAGGGGGGGGGGAGAGAGACAATGGTTATACGAGAGTGCTCTCACCCAATTCTGGATTCCCTGCAGCACGAATTAACATTTTACATTGGGAGCAGAATGTGAGTCGCTCTGGCTCGACTGAGAGCTCAGTGAACTCTCATAAACTTGGCAAGCTCTGTAGGCTTCTACACAGGCATTTATAATAGGAAATATAATTAGCCATTCACACACAGCCTGTAGGAGACAGACACAGTATTTTATCATAAGTACACGTATTATTATAGTGCTAATTAATACTTATTATAATTACATAATATTATATTATTACTATTATCATCTTCGCCATGAAGACAATATGATCTATAACCATCCCCATAATCATGCAAACCGAACATCTTTTTAAATGACTGATCATTGTATTTGTAATGATGAAACGGTATGTCAATAAAGAGTTGGGAAAATCTCAATTATTTAAGATTGCACAATGGTAACCTGAAAGATTCAGTAAGCTTTATGAACAATAAGTCTACAAATGACAGTTAACTCCTTCTGTTCCTAAAGCTGACTCTTTTGACAAAGTAACTGATGCACATAGCAGCATGCATGTGGATATGCGTATGCATGTGGGCATATGTAGCACCCATGCGTGTAAAGCGCTGTGTATAGGGTTAAGGGGGAGCACACAGCGTGCACCCTGGCAGCATCCTTGCAGGGTGGGACTTGATGACACGCTCAATATCGCAATAACAATGTCGTTAGGAACAAACAGCTCCTGCCTTGTCCATCATTGATGGGTAAGATAATTATCCCAATTTGCATAAGAAATGTTGTCGAACCGATTGGGGTCTTGTGCAAATAAGCGTGTACACAATGCGGCTGATGCACAATTAAAGGTGAAGAGGTACTGATAATTAACCGATGACCTCGATGAATGTCAATCAAAGTCTTATCTTACGATCGGAGGGAAAAGGGAACAGAAGTGGGAAAAAAGTGCTTCATTCCGCCTACTTCTTTGCTATTTTTTTTTACACTAGTCCCATATTCATCTATTCATATTATTAGAACTGGGGGAGTTAAAGTATCAGGGTCTCTTCAGGGTCTAGTGACTTACAATAATGACTTACAATAACGAGCTAGAAATTCATAACAAGTTGGAATATTAATCTTTGAAAATTATATTTTTGTGTCACCACAAAGTAAGGCAATTATCGCCCCCGTTAGGTCTTGGCGGTTTTGAAACTGAACACAGATCAAATTACGCATTGAAAAAACAGACGACCTCCCAGGTCAGGTTTTTTTTTTTTTTAACTCTGTTCAATTTCATGAACTCACCTTAATTGATTCAGGACTGCCTCCCTCCAGCTGGCGTCAATCCATCACCGGCGCGGCCCGCGTGGAATGTAATACAGCCCCCAGTTAGGCCGGCTGCGTACCCCCCCCCCCCCCCTCCCTGTGTCACTTCCTGTTTGGAAGACAGATTATATTGGGGCCCCCCCCCTCTCAACACACACACAACTCTCACCCCTCAGCCGTATCATGACGAGCTTTCAATGAACCCAAATGCCTCCGTCGACTGGAAAGAAAAAGCGTCAATGGACACGTTCATGTCCCCCCCCCACCTCGCCTCCCCCCACTTTTTATTTCCCAACCATGTGGGAGTTGCGGGGGAAAATATACTGTTTTAATAAAACTACAGTGAGTCTTTCTCCACCAGCCACTAAATTTACGGTACCATGAATTATTCCACCAAACATTGTGCCAGAGTTATGGGGGCCGTCCCCCCCCACCCCCCCCCGATGTATGGGTGTGATGAAAGGTTGGATGAACTGTCAGACGGGCTCACAGGGCAGAGAGGGAGAGGGAACAGGACGACGTGTCTGCTCCTTGCCGTCCGCCAACAGGTCCTCCGTCACAATGAATGCCCGTAGCAGGTGGTGGTGGGGGACGGGCGGGGGGGGGGGGGGGGGGGGTTCTTCACGATGGCTCTTTTGAAAAAGTCAACTGGCTTCCTGCTCCTTGGCTGACACGAACTGGCTCGCTCCGAATCGACGCAAGTCGACAGGAAGGGGGTCGTTTCTGATAACTGCCGAAAATTCAAGGTAGCAGCGGTCCAAGGAGAAAGATGTATTCCCTTCAAGAGGAATTTCACATTTTATGGCAAAGACGCCCCGTTCTTTTTTCTCAACACCGTAGGACTGATTCTTCTGCAGTAAACCAGCGATTTTTTCTAAAGTTTCTAAAGATCCAACTGAGACATTCTCAGCTATTTTTTAGGCCTCACACAGAATTTGATTTTCCGTCACCCTTCTTTTTCAAATATATGAATGACATTTTTGCCAAGCCAGGGAGCGCTCTTTCACACAGGCCAATCAGCACGCAGCTGCTATGGTGGGGAGGGGGACGTTCAAAACACGGAGCATTGTACTGGTGACTTTGTTGATCACACTTCAAGGATCATTTGGAAAAACATGATGTTGTGTGAAGCAGAAACCGCTGAAGTGGGTTCACCGGTGTCAAGTTGTCTTCAATCACGGTTAACCCTTTTTATTTTTCAAATTAAATTGAAGGTTTACACAAAAAAGGATTTTGGAGACCAACATTCCGTTCTACCTTGAGAGTTTTACGGCTCTTTTTAAATACAACTTGGCTTCCCTTGGTTCCGAAAGGGTTGGATAACAAAATAAAGCGAGCCTACAAGACGGAAGATTAACAGTGTCAGTGAGGGCATCCAGCACCACACCGATCCGCCACATCAAATGGGAAGGTCATCAATTCTGATTTGGGAGCAGCCAGGAGAAGAACAAGATAAAGGAAAAGTGCACTGTACAGTATGTTCTGACTGTAAGGCCATAAACATAATCAAGCAGTTTGGACAGAGGATAACATGCCTCACGAATTGCTCACAAAGTCCTGTACATCCCCCCCCCCCCACTAAGCTTTTTGACATACACAGATGATCTGCAACTACATGGCCGACAGACTTACCACACAGCTCAAGGAGCACTTGTTCACCGGCTTTTACTCCTAACTGACTCCGTCAAAATGATAGACACGTCAATCAGATCCCAGAGACAGGACACTCATCTCCCAAGGAGATTATATGTCATCAGAGGATGGAGGAACTTGCAAATCCTCTTTCCCTTTTACCGCTCGCGCTGAGGGCCGGATGAGTGGCCCATCTCCTCCTCCGTGATTAAAGTGGGGGACGGAGCGCGCGTGGGGGAGGCTCATTACAATGCGCTAGCATGTTGTTGGAAATAGCCACGGCCAGCAGCTGTAATCCCGAAAGTGCTTAACGAACGGGTCGACCCAGAAAGGGTCCGTCTGACTTCGTGGGTGAGGGTGGGATGCAGCTCTTCACACCAACACATAAATCTTCGGTGATTGGAAAATGATAACAATGGAGCTCTGCCGCTGATGTTTCTGCCTCTTCACCCTGTGCTGCCTTTGGTTTAATGAGATTCATGTCAGATATCTGTTCAAGGGATAAATGAGAAAGTGTGGAGTGTCACGGGAGCGTGCCAGCAACTGATAAACAAAGACACCGTGTTATGGTAATTAAAGGTATATTGAGGAGACAATTGTTAACGTGTCTGTTTCAGGCGGGACTCGGGTAACTTTTCTGTCAGTGCTGAAGACACCAGGCAACGTCTGTAAAAGTAAAAGTAAACCTTCTTTGCACTCGTGGCGGCGAAATGCAAAAACCCCCAAAAAATAACAACTGATTGAAATTAGCTACTTGATCATTAGATAGTAGGTGTCTCGCTAAAGCAGGAATATGTGCATAGGTGTTGTTGTGTTGAGATTGCAATGCCAAATATGCAGTGGGGGCTTTAATAGGTTATTGTTTCTAGAAATAATAAAAAAAACAGACTATTGCATTGGCTATTTAATAATAAGGTATAGCATATCATAGTGGTTACTCCTCCAAGTACTATAGGCCCATGTATTCAAACTGGAGTACTCACCCTGGTATTATGATTTGATTTGTTAACACATCACATGTGCATTGTGCCACCAAAAAGTCAATAGAAGCCAGATAAGTGGAGTGATATAAGCAATCACGTTTAACAGATGGCTTTTATGCAACCTTGTGTTGTCAATTTTCACTATTTTGCAGTCGAACGCTAGTGGGTTGGCAAAATAATATTATGGGAAAACAAACAACCTAATTTGAAGATATTCGACGTTCAAGCGATTCCGAAGATTCCCCCGTTACATGAAACCGTCGGTGGAACAATGGGCTGATACATAATTGCGAGAAGATTAGTTTTCTCTCCCTTGTTCTGTCGATGCATCTCCCCGAAGGAGAGCATGCATACGCACTTCTCAATTCTCCGATTTTGGGGGAGTCTTTTCAATTAATTTACCTAATGTTTTCATCCCCTGGCTTCCATCCATTGAAATGCAGCTCCCCGCATGTTGCCTGGAGACCAGTTGTATTATGACGGTCATTTCTCCTTTGCCGAGCTCTCTTGGGTCAGGATGTGACCAGAGTACTGTGCGCAGACCTCGTTGTGCATTGACATACGGCTTGTCCTCTTAAGCTCCCAAATTCAACAAACAATTTCGCACTCCACGGTGTGTTTAGAGCAAAACAGGAAACGTCAGCTTAGCGTTTGAACACGATTAATGGTGCATGTGTTTTAATGATGGTGAATCCTTTGTCGAATGGACGTATTCCGTAGTTACAGTGAACAACTGCACCAAGAAGTAGAGGTTTTGGCATTGTTGCTTACCGCCAATCTACTTTCTAATAAGCTCGGTTAAGACTTGAATGCAAATCCATACCGATTTTGGCGTTTGCACACTACTGTAAAGATCCTTTGAGGAGGCTAACCCAAAACATAATCAATGGATTTTTTTTTCTTCCTAAGTTCCATTTAACTTCCTTCATTCTGTGAAAGTGGTGAGATGGATATTTTTTCATGTAAAATAAAAATTGATGGACATCTTGCAGCTCGGCGTTCCCATTGGCCTGTGGTGGGAGCGGCACATAGCATAGCTAGTTCTGGCCAACTATGTGCAATTGGCACATCCACAAAGAGCAGGGATTCGCCTTTTTTGTGAGACACTCACCAGGCCTACAGACATGGTGCAATTATTCCACTTTGAACACGCAAGCTCGTGCCAACAGCTGGAGGCCGCCATGCAAGTGCCTGAAACCTCACAGCTCCAAAGACACATGGTCTTATTGTTGACAGTCTCTGGCCAAAGAGGCGCGTTACATTCCCTCTGCTGATGGGCTACAAATGCAATACGATACAAATTTAGGATTATTTAAACTGATTCCTATTAAATCCGACACAGAGATCTTTTCATGTTTCCTGACCGACTCCATCATTGCAGCCTTTTCACATTGATTGTGTTGATGTCATTTATAATTAGTTCAAGTGTTGAAATTACCGGCAATATTTTGAGTCAAAGGTGTGTTTCTAATGTGTCGTTCAGCCATTAACATATAGACCTATGTGTATAGAAAGCTGCTTAAATCCAACCCTATTTATATATATATATACATATAGGATAAATACACATAATTGCCAGCTCAATTACTTTACTTATGCTAGTGGGAAGCAAAAGGCAAAAAGTGTTTTTTTTTCTCACATTTTGAATATTAGAAAATGTGTTTCCAAACACAGTGAATCTTAAAAATGCTCAATAATGGAACAACATCCCATCATTCGTAAACTCTCCCTTATAATGTCTATGGAGAACTATTTCACAGTGCAACAGAGTGCTTTTTGGAAATTGACTGAAATTAGCTCCGCGCCGCGAAACCATAAAAAGCCAGAGAGGGAGAGACGGAGCGTCTCTCCTGGTGAAGTTCTCTATGGAGGATCTTGTGTTCTGTGGCAAAACGATCCTGCCAAAGAGCTTTGTTGTGATAAATCTGATTCACAACCGTATTGTTACTCATCTACAAATCGAAAAAAAAAAAAAAAACTAAAACCACCAGAGCCGGGGAGCCTTTGAGGCTTCAGGAAAATTAGCGAGTTACTTCCCTGTGCTGCATTGTTTGAACATGCTCTAATGACCATTATTTATTTTTTGCCGTCGTCCTGCTCTCTGATTTTAATTTGTAGAACATCGGGCTAGCAAAATGTGAGAGGCTCATTAGGGAAGGAAGAGAGAGAGAGAGAGAGAGAGAGAGATAGAGAAAGAAAAACAGCATGTGATGGAGAGGGAGGCATCGGCCCGTTGATTGCACTTATCGTGGCAATTACGGGCCCCTGCGAAAACAAATACAACAATGGCGGTATTGAAAGCTAGAGGAGCATTTCTCGGGTGCCGTTGTGATGAAAGATGGATTTGGCGGTGGCTAACATACAAGCCCGCTGTAACGCAATTATTCAAAGAATTTAATCTGGGCTCTACCTCGGCCGGCGTACGGCGATGGATTCCAGGCGTGCAGCAGATGATCCATCAGCACACCATAAAGGAAGCCATTTACATTAGAAAGCAACGGCTTCTTCTCACAGTTTATGGGAACCGTTGTAAACTGGTGATGTATTGTCGGTGCATAAATGCTCAGCCACCTACACAGATCATGATTAGAGGTAATATGTGCAGAGATCAGGGCATTGTACGCTGGGAAATATGAGCGGATATTTTAAAAATATTCAGACGAAAGAGAGAGAGAGAGAGAGAGAGAGTTGATCGAGGTCATGGTGACTCATCACACGTGATGCATGTGCTAATCGGGGCATTTTAAGCTAATGATATGATATGCAGGATCCTGGCTAATGAGCCACGGCGGCGTTTATGGTAATGATTGGCACTCGTTCATAATTTAACCAACCTTTTCGCTTTGACAAGAGTATCATTGATTGCCTTTGCTGAATCAAAGAGCTCCACTCGGTCTGATCCCGGATCTGTTTCCCGGACCTGGTGTCTCAATTTTGCATTATTCGGAAGATGTCTTTACATTACTCAAACCATATTAGAGTTTATCATTTTATTTCAACGTCCTTGCCAGCCTTTTATTATTTTTTCATTATCTCAGGATATGTCACAGCTCAATGATCTGTTTATTCGTTTAATTAGTGTTTGAGCGAATCATTTCATTCACACTCGCGAGTCCCTATTCAAAATGAATAATGTACGAACACTGATAATTAGTAGCGTGACATATCTGCTTTCCGGCATTATCAGCTTACTCTGCAAAGGGCAAACACTGTGTATGCTGTTGACAATTCCTTGTTGTATTGAAGAGGAAAAACTCCAAACCAAGAGTGGTTTTTATTCAGTGCAAAAAGGTTACTACAGTCATTCAACCTTAATTTATGCATTGTACATTTATTAAAACATAGATTATCCGAAATGATTGTTCTATGATGTAGGTGAGTCATGTAGAATTAACCTTCAGTCAGTTTCTAAATAAAAAAAAAAAAAAGAATGGGTTCATCCAAAACTTTTTTTGATATAGCGGAAAAAAAAGCGGCATATAAGCTTTTTGGTGAATGCATTTGCAAACATGATGTATTGAGAACATCAATACTCTCTAATACGGTGGCCGAGAAGGTTCAGACAAATACAAAAGCAACAACACAACCGCAAACGCCACAACACAACACGAACGCCGCAACACGAAAATACAAAAGCCACATCACAACCGCAAATGCCACAACGCAACACGAACGCCGCAACGCAACGCGAAAGCGAAAACGGAAGTAGCTGCCCACGGGAGCGAGCGTATTTTGGAGGAACGCCCACGGGAGCGAGCGTATTTTGGAGGAACGGAGCTGGAGGATGGCAGATCGTTCAAGAAGTAAGTGAAACATGATTCCTTGCGGCTACAGTTAAAGTAAGGAATCATGTTTCACTTACTTCTTAAACGATCTGGCATCCTCCAGCTCCGGTGTTACGTGCCGACTGGGTTTTTGAACCTACTGGTTTGGCTACGCGTGCGTGTTTGTTTTGCCCCGACAGCGGCAGATGTTGTCTGCCTCGGTCACCTGATCCGTCACACAGTCGCAAACATATTTCTGAAAATGTTCAAAATGTATCCCATATCCAATGCAGCGGTTATGATTGTATAAGTGAGCACTACATCACTGCTACGTATAAAGAAATAAATAAAAGAACATACGTTTATTAAAAGATCGCCACAACCTGGATTCGAACTCGCAGTCGAGCAAAATAGCAAAACTTTATAAGACGGCGGCGCTACGCCGTCGGCCAACCGAGCTGTCAAATGCCGCTACTGATTTCACTACTTATCATGAAATTGCAAATCGTCAGTGGCAAGAACATCTTTTGGTTCAGGGTGAGCCAAGACAACTGGTTTTTGGTGGCGTAGCGTGAAATACATAGTTCTGTCAGGTTTTCTAGCACATTGCCCAAGTAGGATTACTCTCTTAATAACATCTAAACGCGTAGCCAAACCAGTAGGTTCAAAAACCAGTAGGCACGTAACAACGGAGCTGGAGGATGCCAGATTGTTTAAGAAGTAAGTGAAACATGATTCCTTGCGGCTACAGTTAAAGTAAGGAATCATGTTTCACTTACTTCTTGAACGATCTGCCATCCTCCAGCTCCGTTCCTCCAAAATACGCTCGCTCCCGTGGGCGTTCCTCCAAAATACGCTCGCTCCCGTGGGCAGCTACTTCCGTTTTCGCTTTCGCGTTGCGTTGCGGCGTTCGTGTTGCGTTGTGGCATTTGCGGTTGTGATGTGGCTTTTGTATTTTCGTGTTGCGGCGTTCGTGTTGTGTTGTGGCATTTGCAGTTGTGATGTGCCTTTTGTATTTTGTGTTGTGGCGTTCGTGTTGCGTTGTGGCATTTGCGGTTGTGTTGTTGCTTTTGTATTTGTCTGAACCTTCTCGGCCACCGTACTCTAAAGTTGGTCCATTAAATACAAGGCTAAAACCTGCATTTAACATGAGCAGAGCATGAGGACCAGAAAAACAAGATTTCATAGCCAAACGCAAGGTTAGTACTCCCGGCCACAAGTCAAATCTATCAAATTAAAATCAGCTTGAATATAGATCCGTCCCACCACCACCACCCTGCCCCCCAGGCCCGGTAACGCTGTTATTTTGCACATATATTGAAAATCAGTTATCAGTGCACAAATGAGTCAATTGAGTCACTTTTTTTTTTTTTTTTTACTTTCCCATTAAAAGCTATTTTGATGATGGTTGTCAAATGGATCCAAACATTACTTAGTGCTCAAAAGTCTCTTGTTATTTCAAAGCATCGGTGAAGGACTTCAAAATGAACAACTAAAAGATCTTCTGTTCAACGTCCGTTGAACCTTCATCCTTGAGAAGAGTGTGAAGAAAGCCCCACTCATCAGTAATTAAAATGTGCCACAGCAATTAGTGTATAAATAAACTATTTATTGTGTTTTTTGTGTGGTCTATCCAAATCAGTTTGAAGGGATTTATTCCAGCTTCCCCCACACGAACAGCTAGTGTTTTCTCTCAGACCACAGCTGACCCTGAGGCTTTGTCAGCCAGCATACTAACAGAATATACCAGATCAACGTAGCATCGGATGAAGATAAATCACACATTTCATCCAGAGAGCCCCTAACCTCCCTCTCGCTAAGAAGCACAACAGCAACTTTGCGAAAAAAACACGTCTTTAAATCCCTGAGCAGCAAAGCTTGTCAAGTGAAAGCCAAGAAACAGAAGTTGGCAAGACTTGGTCTTGGCTGAAACCGAGGCCATGAATACCATAAAGACCCTTCTTGTTAAAAAAAACATCCCTTCTACAAACTACTTGGCATCTTATGAGTCAAGAAAGCATTTTCATTAGCATCAGGCAACGTTGGTTAGAAAAATCCAGGCTGCAGACCTCAGAAAGTCCATTCCGTGCAACCTCGTACCGCAGCTGTGTGCACACTCATTTTGTGAAGCTTACTTCACAAAATGTTCAATTTAACTCAATTCAATGGCGACTTTGCCGTGTGTGATATTTTATTTAAATGCTTCAGATGCGCACGACTGAAATATCAAATTGAAATGTGCACTCAAGACAAAAACCTCCCACTCTGATGAAGATGCCGTTGGACATGTTTGATGTATCAGCAATGACTTTCTCATCATTTTTTTTTTGTTCGGAGGAGAACAGATCAAAAAAGTAGCAGAAAAAAAAGAGGAAGACCGTAAGGACACATGAGTGATAACCTTGCCAATGGCATTCATTGTCGGAATTCATGTGATGTGAGTTTGTTTGTGTGTGTGTGTGTGTGTGTGTGTGTTGGGGTAAGCACTGGGTGGGCAGCTGAGGAAGCTTGCTGTGGCCACATACAGCAGAATAAAACACACACACACACAGACACACACACACACACTCATTGAGTGGTTCTAAATGGAGAGGAGCTGCAACCTTTGTCCCATTGGGGTCCTGCTGGTTACATCACTTGGCAGGATGGTTGATTGTGAACTCTGGTAATGGTAATTCAATTGGAGGAAACGTCAGTGCTGAACGTGGCCGACTGTGGGCATTTGTGGTGTAAATTGAATTAACATCAAAGCAATTGAAAATAGATATTTTAAAATATATATAAAATCCTCCATTTGTGAAACGGCAATCATTTGCAAACAAACATGTCTTGCCACACACCACCCTTCTTCTTAACATTGAAAAAGTAATTTTATTATTTCCACGTCACAAGTTCATAGGCCTTAAGTAAGTGGAACCCAGTACGTCGCTGTAAATATTACATGAGCTCGGTCGTTGAGAAAGTAATTGGCTTTTAGAGTTGGCCTGATACGGCTCCAGTGTCTCCGTTGAGATTTATAATGTTGACTTACTGTACAAGACAGAGAGGGTAATCACTGAGACGGTTCCTCCTCAAGCTCCATCCGTCTCTCACCCTCCCACATCGGGTGAGGAGTGCAATTGTTTTAGGGCAAAAACGGGTGTCCACCTATATCAGGTTGGCATACTTCAGGGATAAAAGGCCCAACTAGAAACAAAATAGAAGGTTCAATCTATTGAAATTAGATCCAGGGAGAATCTAATAATTCAGTCCTTATGCATTCTGTTGCATGTCCTTTCAATCTCTTTCAAATTCATCTTCCTCCTCCAGGTTGTAGCTTAATGGATTTGCATAATGAGAGGAGATCAAATGTACTGTACAGAAGTAAAATAGAAATAAAAAGGGTAGATGGGGTTTGAGTCGCAAAATGAAGGGAGATGTGAAAGAATGAAACAAAGAAATGCAATTATACAGCTTCAATAAAGCCGTGATTCCAGGACGTACAAAAATACCCACATCGGCGGTTCGGATTATTTCATTTGACAAAGCTACAAAGTCTCGTTCAAAGCGGCGGACGCCACAATTTGGCTAAATGCTGGTGTAAAAAAAAAAAAAGTGAAAGAAAAGGAAATTAGAACGTTGCCAACCCTAGTGACAGGCTCAACTTTCTAGGTGTTATTACATTTCTATTATCATGGTAATAGCCTGGCAACTTTCAATAAAGACTCTCATCCAATTTTTCTCTCATTTGTAAAATCTCTGCTCTGGGTACCATTGTGAGGTGGAGGATGGCTTTTGGTCGTGATACATTCGGGGCGGAGAGATCTCCCAAATGTTAACATATATGCGACAGAGACGAGGAAAAATCAGTCGCATTCAATTATTTGAAATGTTCTGGAAGGACCCGTATGAGACCAAGACGAGCACGTTCCGTAAGCGTTTACAGACGCTCCCTTGGCGAATCAGTCAACTATTTACATGAGCTTTGTTCACGGATCAAATTCTACACAAACATATCAGACTAATTAGTTTCTCCATATTGTGGGAGACACCACGTACAGCTCAGCTGAATGGGAAGAGACGTGAAAGCATCCCGGAGGATGGATATCTAGAGACCTGCCGCAGCGTCTCTCTCCGTCAGAGCCTCTCGTCGTCTCCGCTGCGCCGTTAATAATGCATGAAGGCTACGTTTTTTTTTTTTCTTCTTCTTTTTTGTCTGCTTCCACTCCTCGTTCCTGAAATGTCAAGGGTGAGCGGGAAGGAGGTGTGAACAAAGATAATTCTTGACAGCATTGCACGCCGTTTAAAGCCACGATGCGAATGTTGGGAACACACAAAACATGCACATTTTCGTCGGTTGTCGATCTTTAAAAAATGGGACGTACGTCAATTCTGACCCACCTTCTGACTCAAAACGTGCTAGTTTATAAGTAGGGTTGGCCTATAGTTCAGCCATCTTTATGTTTAATGTGCTATTAACCCGGGGCTCTTCGCTCCTTGGTTTTTTACAGTTTCTTCATTGGATTTAATCCAAAGTGGCAGGAAAAAGAAAAAATGACGGTTATTTTCGTTTCATCCCGCTGGGAGACTATTCAGCCAGGAGGAGGAGGAGGTCCGCAGCTCCGGCAGAAGGACTTTGATTCTGCAGTTTGTGCCTTCGCACTGGACTCCTCCACCGAGTAAACACATTTCCTGCCGATGCCCCACGCGCCTGAAGAAAATACAGTTTGCTCAAAATGTAATTGAGATCTATTTTGGAGGTATTGGAATTTTGATGAGACAGCGCCGCATTAAGCCCCCAGTTATGGGACTCTCTTAGGTCTAACAGTGACACGGGTCGCTTTACACTGGCGTCATCTGAGTGTCAAGTGTGAAGGGAAAGCGTGAAGGTATCTGACCAAACGTCAGCGTTGGACATTGCCGAGCAGATTCTTCCTCCTCTGATGGTTGGAAGAGGTGAAGCGGGCCCAAAAATAAAAAGGCCTCTGCCCTGATTAACTGTCTGCCGACTGTAGCTTCACATTATTTCAGACGGGGTGATATTCTTCTCTTGATCTCACAATGTCACCAATTGTCAAACATCTTAGACCTTGGCATTGGTGTCAGGTCCAGTTTTTTTTCTGTGAGCGCTGGGGGCGAAAAACTTGGACTTTCATGAGCTGACTTCCATTAACATGTTTCTGTGCTCTAAAAAAGTTCCCCCATCCGCTTTTACCTTGACTTTTTGGAGAGACGCTGTGAAAGGGTTTTCTCATTAATAAGCCAGGAGACAGTCAGACCGTTCATGCTTTGTAACATATTTTTATGCATAGTTGTATTGGATATTTAATATATAATGGTTGAAATTTGAGTCGCTTTGGATAAAAGCGTCAGCTAAATGACATGCAATGTAATATGATAGTTTAGCTTGTAAAAAAAACCCACTTTTTTTTTTTGTAACCTTGAAACTGAATGGTAATGCTGTCTAAAACTGCAAGGTGTCGATGGGAAAATGAGCAGCTGCTTATAGATGAGGTGGCAGTTACGTTCAGAACGCTGACACCATCGCTTTCTGCAAATGGCCTGATTCAGCAAGAAAGCACTGTGTATGCGGGAACTATTGGTGTCAAGTTGCATTACCAAGTTTAGCAGGTGGAACTGAAAAGGAACCTTTGTGTTATGGTAGAGCTTGAACTGGGATGAAATGAGGGATGTATGATCCACTTGGGTCAGTTGCGTTTGAAAACCACTCAGTTTATTGCAATCATTTTTAATATATTCACAGTTCATTCTAAAGTTTTTTTGTTTCCTTGTTTCTAAAGAGTCATCTGTTACTGCGGCCTAAGAAGCAGAGTGGTGCGGCACGCGGGTTACATTTCCTTTGGTTCCCCACGGTGCAGGGAAAAGCCAAGTCCGAGCTTTTGGTTATTGGTCCTCAAGGATCTCTCGCGGGTTGCTTTGATTCCGTTTCATGGCCTGTCAGGTGGCTGCTGACTCTCTGCGACCCGTTTCATTTACTACTCAGGGTTCCTCCCCGGGGTCACGTCTTTGGGTTTACTTAACACCGTTTGAACACACTGATGTGTTGACACATTTAGTTTCTGGCAGAGGTTCAGGTTACGCAAAGCGCCGCTCTCCACCAAGACAACAAATTAGTAACAACAAATGTCGTTTCCTGGTTGATGGTAGCAGCTTTAGAGGCTTATAGTACGTACCAAACAAAACAAATATCTGTTTTCACTCACTACTGTGCTCAATCAGCTCAAGGTAGATGCAAGGTTCTGCCAACACAATTACACATAAAGGGCCACACAGCAGCAGGCAACAAACACTAGTTAGTGCATATTTCAAACTCATGCTACTATCAATGATTTTTAAGTGATTAGTTTGAATATTTCCTTAATTAAATGTAAGTAAATAATGTCTTGTTTGTGTTGACGTTTTTGTTTAGCTTTTAACAGGAGGCATAACTGTGTTAAAAATGATTTGGTCCAGACTCATCTGCAGTAAATCCCTGGTACTGATTTTATTGTTTAAGAATTTTTTACTGTTTGATAAGGTTAAGGGAAAAAACACACCACAAACGAGTCGTATTAATAATAGTAAATTTAGACCACATAAGGCCTCTCGACTGTTGTACTCTGCACCTGCTACTTTCACGTAGTAAATTTGTGTCTAGAAACACCAAGTTATCGGGTGACGCCTCCTCTGTATTGTTTTACCAAATAGCTTTTAGAGATGCAAAGCTATTTTGTTTATTCGGTTTCTTGAAGTGGGTAGAAAGCCCCTGGTTTTGTTATGTTACCTTCTTTTGTTTGGCTTAAGCACAGATCCGAGCCTCCACCCCACACAGAGAACATAATTAGGATTGGAGTAAGCACCTAACGGGTTGTGTCCTATTAATGCAGGCGCATGTGATTTTCAAATCAAACGAGAAGAGACACCGTGGCTTGGGTCCAGTGTTAAAGCCTCTTCAGAGTCTCAAGCCCACACTGTGATGACCTTATAACATCTTGTGCTCATGAATAGCAATGGCTTGTACCATTGATAAAGTGGATGTTACCAAAGTCCATCTCATATGAAAGACTCGTTCATGTGAGATCCAGCCACGGGCCCGATACCCTTTGCATTACTTTTACTTCATCTTCACAGCATCTGTTGCTGTTTTATTGCCAATTTTGGCACAAGTGAAAACAAAGTGCTGGTAAGCACAACAAAGTGGAAGAACAAGCCTTTTAATCCTGCTCAGTTAGCACTCAAGGTTACATTGCAGTGCTTTTGTACATTGAATGTCAATCCACCAATCAGCCATTGTTGTTGGGCTGCTTTGAATAGTCTATCAAGAGGGGGATTTACACATTAATTAGATATTGTATCCCGGAAAATTGACTCCGAACCTAGACTAGCATGACTAGATTAGACATTGAAGAATAAAATTGAGGAACACAGTAAATCAGCATTACTTCTTCATCCATCAGCTCAATTATGACTTCTATTTATAGGACAACGGCTCCGACCGGGGTCAGGAGTCGTGGGAGATAGTGGGAGTCTTCCTACCTTTACATAGAGGCTAATGCAGTATAGCTCGAGGCAAGAGCGCCTCTGTGGAACCTCCATGTGGAAAAGGAGTTATTCTTGAAGCACTTCCCAGCAGAGAGCTTGACTACTTGGAGACCCATTGCAGCTGCATGTTCAATAAAACAACCCTTGACATGAAGGTGCGGGCCTATGTGTCTACTTGGGTAAGGTCTTTGCAAGGTGTCTCTTAAACGGCTGGATTAGATAACATTAGTATGCGACCTTTGATGCATCAGATCCCGCAGTCTTATTCCCGCCGCATGAAGGAGCCTGAAGGGCAGACGCGAGCGGCCTTGCGCGGTACCATCAAACATGGCCGTCTTCCACTTTCTGAACAGTTGAGTTTCACTCAGACAAATTGAAGCCAGCTGGGGACTCACCTTAAGTGACGGGAAAGTGTTTTTTAAAAACATTCGCGGCAGATGTGATGACAGTTCGTGTGGGCTCAGGTGGACTGATGTTCTTAGCGAGGGGGGGGGGGAGGTATTATCCAACAGCTCCGGTGGAGCCACACGGCGTGCAAAGCCACAGAAAGAGGGGTCTCAGGGGCATCTTCAAAAGAGATGTGGATCAAGCCACCTTTCAACTGTGTATACGCTCGTTAGATTGTGAGCTTTTCTCCTCGCCGAGCACTCCGCTATGCCTGAAATGAGCATAAAGAAAGTGTGAGGAGAGAGGATATTTTTTGTCTGCCTGCAGGTACTGAAAATTAATCTGCAAAAGGAACTTATATGCTGTTTTTTTTCAAAAAAGCAATTCCTAATTTTGGTTTGTCCTCCTGCGGCGGTCATCAAACACTTTTGCTATACACACGAATGCAATCTTTTCATTGGGAACGTTTCGTCTTCAGAGGAAGGAACAAAATAACTTTGTTAAGTTAGGTTGGCCAAAATGTTGTGGTTTGATTGTAAGTAACCTAAAAAGAGAACGTGACCTGGTTTTTTTGCTTCACGAGGGACACAAACCACAGCGTAATGGCTCCTATTTGCCTTACCACCGTGGCCTTTTGCATTGTGGAAAAAAAAAGAAACTGAGCTAAGACAAGATAATAAACTTGATTGAGCTGTTTATTTTGAGTGTGTTCAATACTTAAAACCGTCTAACTCTTTTTACTGTTGAACATACTTACTGAACTGTTTGTTCTGGTCCCCCTTGGATGCACATTGTGCCTTTTTTATGAGCCAGTGGACAGCCTCTGATCCTCCAGCAAAGCCCCTCTGGCTCATCCAACATTTAGAATCAAAAGAAGGGATAACTGTGATTTGTGAACAGCCTACCTGAGGAGCTCGGGCAATAACTGAATCAATATAGTTTAACCGAAATCAAACGTATTTTGCTGTGTTTTTATTTGATCGGGGCACTTTTGCCTCAAAGGCTCTTTTTTTCTGTTGTTTTCCTCCTGCAGTCAAATGCCAAGCATGCTGGGAAAGACCGCCGCTGCACTTCAACTCTAAAGGGGCTTAAAAAGTGCATTTTATTTTGGTTTTTAGCCTCTTTCTTTTTTTTTTGGACTAGATCGATATTTATATATATACTATATACTGTATATATTCAGTTTAAGTGCTGTAGAAATAAATCGCATTATTATTTTTAATTTAAATTATGTGTTTTTTCACAAAACAATAAATCTTTTAATTGAGTGCTTATTAGAACATTAAAAACTATATTGCTCATCTCACTTTATTAATCTAGCTTGCTTTTGCTGTTATGTCTGGTTATGTTTGCAAATTGTTTTGAATGTGTCTAAAAACTGAAACTATTAGGCCATATAGGATGCATATTCTCACACTCATATTTGCTTCCTTATGTTTAATGAATCGTCATTACCCGACCAAGTACAGAGAGAAGAGAAAAGGATCTCTGGGAGCACAGTTTTACCCCAAGAGCGGCGTCAATTACTGAACTCATATCCTTCTACTTCACGTGTGAGGGGCCTCGTGTTGCCCTTCAGTAAGAGGGGAGGTGGGCGTTCATACGTTCACAAAGGGCACCGAGGAATGACATTGTTTCTGACAATGATGGAAGGTGAATGAAGGGCCCGTTTGCAGGGGAAACAGGGCTTTCTACCCCTGAAAACGTGCTTACTCTTTAACCTCCACTTTCACAGTATTGGTCACATGACCTCCAGCCGTCCGGGTGACGTCGTCCTGCAGCGAGCTTCTCCTTAAGGCTTCCTTCTCTCTTCCCGTCTGTGACCCCGGCGCTCATGCCGACCTACATTCCCTCCACATCCATCCAGACCGTGACATTTGCTTGTCACTTAGCAAACGCTGTCGGGCCAGAGGCCGTGATTATTAACGAACGGCCGAATCACCTCTTGGCAAATACACACAAATAAAAACATACACCGTGGCAGTGCGAGGTCAATGCAGCATTTTGATGAAGGCAATTGTTTTAAATGTCATTCAAATTGTGAGTCCGGACTAAAGACTTATTTTAATGACTACACATTTTGTCCAGATTATTTATCAAAGCCCATAATGTTTCGACCCCTTTACGATATGGTTATTCAGACTATTAAAACTGTGCGTAAAATGAACTTTGCCACTAAAACGCCAATTTGTCACACTTGCAAACGAGCCAGATCTGCTCTGTCATACACTCGTGTAGACAAAAAGCTGGCGCCACTTCATGAGAAAACCCTATAAACTTCTTTTTTGTTCAGCGGTGACGGATAAGGTAGCTCAGTTTAGTCGGTGCTCAGCAGATAATCAGTGGATACTTTAGACATGCCGAGGATAAAAAAAAAAGCTGACCTTTTATTTGCAGCTGAACGCAAGTAAATATGAATCCCCGCGGTTTGAGTGGCCATTTTAGCAGCGGATCATAAAGATAAAAGCCTCAGCATCCTCTTGGCAGCTATGACAATTACAGTAGTTTGGCAGGAGGGAGCCACGCTGAGATTAAAGCCTGTCACACGGTTCCTTTCGTTTCCATCTAGGGCTCTGGATCTTCCAAAATGGTGTAGATGCACGCTAGCTCCACAATTACTCCTAATTCAGGTGACACCTGAAAGCAAACAAGTGGCAAAAATAAGCATTGTGCGTACCTAGCCGCGATCTCATTCGCCGAGTCATGTATTCAGTCATTTAAGTGAGATGTAGGGTTTTTAACCAAAAAAATTAAATATTTATTTCTCTTTTTTTTTTTTTTTCAATACATTTGCAAGTTCAGGTCAACATCTAACAGGTTGTGGGTATCAAGCGGGCTGTGACCAGTCCAGTCGTCACGCGTTACCCTTAAAGCGTTGCCCCTTTAATTAGACACCTCCATCCGCTAAAGGAAACAAAATGCCCCAAAAAAAAGAAAATCAAATGGCTCAGGATATGAAATGAATAAAACATTTTGTACACACAGCCACGAAAATCAGGAATGAAAGCTGGCTTCTGCGGGGTCAATGTTGGCAACCGACCGATTCCATTGGACAGTAATTTTGTTAAGTGTTAAATCATTGTTGTGGTTTTGTGCCTTATTGCCTTACAATTGGCTGAGGGAAAGAATAAGAAAAGAAACCGTTAACACACAATTGTCCTCTGTTCGGAACTTTCAAAACAAACTTTACAAATCACTTAAAATACAGCAAAAGTTGAGTCAGTCTCAAAAGTTCTTTCACTCATGTCTTTTCAATCTTTTTGTACTCGCCTCGGGCCTTTTAACAAAGACTCACGTTGGTTATTTTACAAAAGTGGTCGTAGAAAATAAATACAAATATTTTCCAGAATGTGGCTTTGTATGTCCTGGATGTCACCGCTTATGACTTGTCTGTCGTCTGCAACTGCAGTCTGTCCTTCGTCCGCGTTGTCCTTTTTTTTTTTTTTACGATAATGTCCTCCCCCCCCCCCCCCCCTCGATTCGTCTTTAGCACTTCAGCAGAGTTCACTGATTCGGTTACCGTAGTAATCATGGTGTTGATAGATAAATAAATAAATACTTAAAAAAACCCAAAACAAATAAATACATAAATACTTTCTCCTCAATAAATACCTGTTTGACAGCTTGCCTTGGCATAGTTTGACCCTGACCCACAAAATGTTACTTTGAGAACAGTCTCACAGCTTAAAATAAAAAGGTTTGTAATGTGTGATTTTGGAGAGAGAAAATCACGCATTTAGCGTAGGAACCAGTGTTGGCGTGTCGATATACTTTTCTTTTCCCTTTCTCCTATCAGTTAGAGCTTCAATGCCTGAAAAAAAAACAACCTTTATTTTCAGAGTTAGACACCGGGAGATAAACACGGTGGTGCTCGGAGAGAGGAGGAAGCGGTCCGAACGTCTCGCTCCACAGGAGACGCGTGTGCTAGGACCCTTCCTCCTCGGGGTTTCCCGGCGCATAGTAGCCCGCCAGTTGCCGGAAGCGCGGCCCCCAGCCGCTGAGGTAGGAGAAGTCCTGCTCGGAGGTGGTGGACAGCGTGTGGATGGAGCTCAGCGACAGCGCCGGGGAGCCGGCGCCCTCGAAGGCGTACGTCTGGAAGGAGTCGTACGGCGGCACCGTCAGGTCGGCGTCGGCCTGCTCCACCTTCTTTCGGATGTAGCCTTTGAACAGCGAGAAGTCTGCCGCCGCCGCTGCCGCCGCCGCCGCCCCCTCCGCGCCGGCGCCGCCCGCCCGGTTGGCCTGTATCCACTGCGGCAGCGAGCGGAGGTCCGGCCCAGAGTCGCCGCTCTTTGGCTCCGGGAAGTCGTAGAGGTTCCTCAGGGCGCTCATGTCGTACGCCTGGGTGTCCTGCTCCCCTCCGCCCTCGTCGTTGTACTTGATGACGTTATCCCTCATGTCCTCCTCGTCCTCCGTCATCCTCTGGCCTTTCCTGTGGCGTTTCAGGGTCAGGATCAGCAAGACGAGGACTGATGAGGGGGGACAGAGACACAACGAGACGGAGAGAGGGGGAGTCATTTCCTGTTAATTAAGCCAGTTTGCAAAGAGAAGCTTTAGTTTGCCTTGCGTTTTTTGCACAAAATGGTAACTTAACACTCTTTAAAAAACAAAACAACAAAAAATGCAAAAACCAACCTCATATTCTGCACGAGTGTAAGAGCAGAAATGTGCTGCCGGTGTTCTCAGACATGGATCTGATGGATCTACCAGTACCTTATTCATGCAAAAGTTTCTAACCACGCCCCGTTGCAATTTTAAAGTCACCTTTGTGGTTAAAGGTGAAGCAAAGGAAGATGATACATTATCAAGATTTCCATTTTAAATGCATGAACATGGATTTTTCACAATCCTGACTGCCTTGGCCAGAAATATGACTCAAATGGATTCATCCAAATCGAGCAAAACTCAGAACTCGTGCTTCTTAAAACCAGAAGCAAGCGCCTACAAAGAAAAAGAAATGACTCCGAAAAATGAAGTCTGCATAAAAGAAAGGAAAGCAATTGCGATTGATCACGTTGCAGACTAATGAGACTTGAGGGAAAACAAAGGCTGTATGCAGGGCTAAATCAAAGAGGCTTTTAATTTCACTTTACTTATTTTAATTACTGCCTAAATTTTGGAATTAGACAAGTCTCCGTTAGCTCAGACACTGACACTTTAACTAAAAACTAAAGTAATGTGAATTTCTTTTACAGAAAGTCCAATTTTTTTTCCGGCTCTTCCACATCGCAGAAGCAACTGAATTATTAAGTGAGCTACGAGTGGCCTTTCAGAAAATGTCATACCTGCTGAGGAAAAAAAGACAATGGCCATAAAACACATTATTGGTCACGAATTTCTGCGACAAAAGATCAGAAAGTATTTTGATTAGCAGCGGGATGTATTTCCTGTGGCCAGTAACAGTTGAACCTTTTTTTTTTTTTTTGCCGGGACAATGAGCAACTGCTCTGAAGGGAGGCTGGGGAAGGGACATTAAGATGGATTATTAACCAGTGGGCTCCATGCATCTTCTAAAACAGATCGCCTGTTGCCTAAACAAATGCCTACAAGCCCTAAGAGCTAAAAAGACCATCAATTTGAAGGAAAAAAAAAGGAGCGTGCGCTGTCTGGGACGCCCGTCCGTGCATTGCGAGGATGAGACATGTGCGCGTGTTGCCCCACAGTGGATCAATGTCGTGACTTTGGGGGGGGGGAAGCACATTTGCATGAAAAAAAAAAAAAAGAAGAAGCCCACAGACGAATGCGCTCTTTCAGAGGGACCTTGGACGTCCGGATGCGACTATAAAACATGTTTCACACTTTAGCTTTTTTTAATGTCTTTCGCTGTTTATTTATTTATTCTCTCAAAAACAAAAAAAAACCCCATCAGTTTCAGACACTGATAATCTGTACAAACGACCCGCTGCTCCAGGTAATTGTCTCGATCTGCCTTGGAATGTCTCAGAGAACAACTCGGGGGAGTGAAAAGGCACAAGCTGTGCCAGCCTTAAAGAGCCTTGCTGATCTCGAATGGAGACTTAATGCGGCATCTCTGTCTGATAATGTACACTCGTCCCCCCCCCCCTCACATTGTTTGCTGGGCTCCATTGGGAGCGCGTTGGCTGCAAACCATTGTGTTTATTCTTCGAGGCTCCATGAATAGGGTGAATTAATTGCCACTTGGGTTGAAAGCGCTCATGGTTTTTCGCGGTAAATTGTTGTGTGTACGCCGCCGTGCGCTAATCAGGCCGTGAGACAATTACACCACATCCAGACTAACGAGGAGAGGAACGGGAGGTAGGAAACTTGATCTTGCTCCCTCATATCAGCTGCTTTTTTTTAAATACTAAATGGCACTGAAGGTAAGGCAGTAGGTGGCCCGTTTAGTCTGAATCAGATAACGTCGCTCCGAAAAAAAAAGCGCCTTCCTTCCGCTATTAACAACGCGAGTGTGTCACCGCCTATTAGCTACGCAGATGCTTACACTGTCAGGAATTGGAAACATATTGATTCTATTAGAGATTCAACACGCCTCCGGGCAACGTTAACACAAAGTTTACCTTTCAGTAGAAAGAACGTGTCCCTGTGTGTACACCTGCCTCTCATACATACAAAGCGTGTCCCGGGCGTACAGATGTTGCGATAAGCGTTCCCGACAAGACGCTTAATATACCCTGGGCGACGCTGGGTGCCCCCCACCCAGGAGTTCATCCCGAGCAGATGGGAGGTAATTGGAATGGATGCATGCAGATGCTGCGACGCAGTGGGATGGATTCATCACATCAGGCCCGTAAACAAACTGATGGAGGGACTGTTTGTTTGTAAGGTAATTAGGCAGAAATTTGTTTTCATTTTTCTCATCATCCCGAAATTGATGTAATGGAGGCCGCCCAGCCTCCGGAGAGAGAGAGAGAGAGAGAGAGAGAGAGAGAGAGAGAGAGAGGGGGAGGAAGTGCAGGCTGGCTGGCTGCTAAGGTAGACGCTGCCTGTGAGTCGGTGTGTGTGTGTGTGTGTGTGTGTGTGTGAGAGAGAAGACATGACGCACACAGTAATGACACATTGAGAGAACGGATTGCTTTGCAGTTTATAGGTGAGGAGTGATTTGTCCAAGAGTGGATGTGTGCCCAGCACGCACAATCAGCTGTACCCTGTGTGTGTGTGTGTGTGTGTGTGTGTGTGTGTGTGTGTGTGTGTGGCTAAGCAGGAACAGGAAAGCGTAAGGTGGAGCAATAAGACTGCCGCCTCGTGCCTCAGCCCCGTCTGTTATTCGCACCACATAATAGTTGTGAAAACACGGCACGTCCCGGGGATGTCGGAGCCCCCCCCCTCGGAGCCCCCCCCCGGCCCCCCCCTCGCCGCCCTGAGTTCACACTGCCCACCGGCTGACTGGCGGGGGGCCGGGCCCTTTCGACTTTGCCTGTCCTTCATCGCTCTGGCGAGGCCGTCCACTCTGCCCATCACTCACTCACAGTGGTGTGGACTTGCGAATGATTAGAGTCACTGATACCGTTTGGAGAGACTCAACGTGGCGAGAGGCCGTTAGCACATCGCTGTGCATAATGTTTTCACCCGAATCTGTTATTCACACCACGCGACTTACTACCACTATTCCCCCCCCCCCTCACCACCCCCCCACGCAGTGTCTACCTTTCCACATGTTTTAAGAACAGCCTCTGAGGGGGTGCCATCTATGTAACAAAAAAAAAAAAATGTTTTTATAGCCAGCAGGGATTGCCTCAGATTTGTACATAACATTTTTTTTGTTGTTGTTGTTGAGGCTTTTAAATCCCTGATGAATAAATGATTGCTCTCCTTTTCACGTCGGTCCTCAGAAGAAGTCTTTTGCTTGACGTCGACTGAGCTTCAGCGGCTCTCTCATTAGAAAAAGAAGCTCTTAAGAGAAACAGACAGCGAGGTAAGTCACTGTTAAAGCTGCCGGGTGTCGCATCATCCGTCATTCACGCACAGAGCAGAGCAGGCGCGAGGTGGTGGGAAACAAAACTATCTGACAGCGCTGTCGTCTCTGTCTGTCACACGGGGGGGGGGCGCTGAGACACATGCAGGCGGGGAAGGACTCAAAGCGAACTCATAAAAATTTCAGTTATGACAATATTAAACCTCTCTGGGCTCTGAGCACGCGTGTGTATGTTTCCCGAATGTCTGCAACGTCTTCGTTTATTTAAAGCCCCGCCGTTCCAGAGGTACAAAAGTGCCGAGACGGCTCTTTTGCCTGTTTTGCGCTCTCTGGCCTAACCCCGCTCCACTTCATCTCCACTCCATTCTGTCTCAGTCCGCGTGGTGGTGAAAGAGCCTTGAAGTCATTCATAAGCCCAGGCATCCCGTGTGCTCCTGTTTGAACAACAAGCCCTCTGCTCAGAAAGGCAGCAACAAAAAGCTCCAATTTTAAGTCCGCTCATGAAAGGCAAATCAAAAATGGATCGTTTAAAAAAAAAAAAAACTTTTCTGCCACTGCATGTGCAATATCCTTTATGAAATATAGATGATTTCTATGCATTTAATGCGGCATTCTTGGTTGCGTGACCTGCGTGGCCTTTTTTCTAGTACGTGAACGTACTACAGCAGGTGAACTCCACCGAAACCAGAACTACTCACGAAGAACTGCGCTTCACCTTCTAGTCATCCGTTACACAACCTCTCTCGCCGTGCTTACCTATGAGGATGAGCATGCAGACCAGCAGCGCTATGAGCGCTCCCGGGCTGAGGGCGCCACTCATCACGTAGGCCGTGGCGCTGCACGACTGGATGGCTCCCTCTGTGTTGCAAAAACAAACAAACAGGAGAAACGGTTCATTCACTGTACCGAATAGGAAGCTGGTTGTCACGGTTTGGCTCTGCTTCCTGTTTTATTTTGTAGTTTTATGTCTCTTGTGTCCCTGGGTTAGCTTCACTTCCCGCCTTGTCCTGTGATAACCTGATTGTCTCCACCTGTGTCCAATCACCTGCACCTCCCTAGTGTTTTTAAGCCCTGTGGGCCTGATGTCCCCTGTCGCGTCATTGTTAGTCTACCTGTTGTTGGAGCACGTCTTGTTTTTGGATTAAAGAGCACTTTTTTTTTGTGAAAACCTGAAGACCCTGCGTCTGAGTTCTCCCTCCCTCCCTCCCTCCCTGCCTGCCTCCCTCCGCCCTGCACCAGCAGCACACCTTGTGACGCTGGTTGGGTGGATAATGATCAAGCCCTGTTTATTACAAGGAAAAAACAGGTTTTCTTTTTGTTTTCATAGTGTAAATTTTACATTTCATCCCTGTCGAAGGCCCTCTGTCTGATTTTAATCCCCTCCGCAGACTGCTTACTGACGGCACGCGGGTGACCTCTAGAGCGGCGCTGCCTGATGAGCCACCTCGGCGGCGCCTTCCGCGGGTCTCACCTGTGTCGCAGCCACAGACGTGGATGGTCAGGGTGCCTGTGGAGCTGAGGGAGGGGGGCCCGCTGTCCACCACCAGGATAGGCAGGAAGTACACGTTCTGCTCGTGGCGGTTAAAGCCTGACCGCTGGGTCCGGATGCCAGCTGTGTTGTCTAGGCAGGCGGTGTGTGTGAGTGTGTCGGGGGGGGAGAGACGAGGTAAAGTGGAGGAAAAACACATTAGAGACTTAAGAAAACCTTCTTTTATGCTCACTCATGTCTCCTTTTTGTATCACGGGAGTGGATCCAGAGAGTGTTTTCACTCTTTTCTTCCACTCAACTCTGTACTGTTGCAAGTAGAAAACGGGTGGGGGTGGCATACTTCTTAGACATTACTAAAATGTCAGGAAAAAATCATGTATTTTAAAGACTCCAGGCTTAATAATGTAATATATTTACCCTTTTGATTAAATAAAGAGGAAGATGACTCCCTTGAGACAAAGAAATGTAGCGTCCTTGTTACGCAGTCTGTTTAAATAATTGGACATGATGCATAGTTCAAGGTCTCTGTCCAGGATTATCACGTTTGAATGATTTTCCCCGGAAAGACAACTGCCTCAGTGCTATTAACATCCATCATTTGTCTTTGAGAAAAAGGAGTGAGAGAGAACCACTGTTTGAAATGAAACTTCACCAGCGTGTGTGTGTGTGTGTGTGTGTGTACGAGCCATCTCCCGGAGACGTAGATAAATGTAACAAAGAATACGGGGGGAGACTCTGATAAATAGTGTCGGGGAAGCTTTGTGAGTAGACTTGTGGAAACCGAGCCATCCATCTCCGGGAGTACATATCCCCGTTATCCACGTCGCCCCCGGAGCTCCTCTGGTACACGTAGAAACAATCTTCATATTGCCGTCTCATGTGCATGAACGTTACGCCCCTGAGTTTGTCCTTTTTGACTTTAACACAACGCATTGCTCCACGGCTGTCTGCTCCACACAGAAGGTTCCCTCTGGAACCTTCCGCATGAATAATCATAGGCTGCGGCATCTCCGGTAGTTTTTATTCAAAAAACAAAGAAACTGAATACTGGAATGATGTAGTTAATAAAGAGGCAGACTGACTGACTGACCAACAGATACTGAGTTGTCTACAGCCGGACCGTATTGTGTTCATAGTTACACAAACGCGATGTTGACCGCTAAAAAGAAAATGAAAAACAAATGGAGGCAGAAGTCTCTCGGTCTCCAGTCACAATGTCCAAAAAGGTGTCGTTATATTGTCTCTTCGACAAAGATGCTGTGAGGAATGACTTTACCAACGTTGCCTGACTGAAAGTTGCATTACTTTAAACTGTTGTCAATAACTTACATGGTAATGCACTAAAACCAACTATTTAAAGTTGAACATTCAGACCCACATCCATGAGATGTATCTTTAAGCACGATATGGGACATTGTAACACAACCAAAGATGAGGTTTGGCTCTACGGTCTGCTGCAGACACATTTAGCTGTAAGTTGTAGGGGGGGGGGGGGTGGTTTCCATCACTTTCTGTCAAGACCTGGAGAAAGAACGCAATGTGAGGCCATGATGGCGAAAAGAAGTGACAGATTGAAAGTGACAGGTTGACAAATGTGTCAATGAGAAGAGACACCATGGTGAAAAGGAGAAGGGGGAGAAAAAGGCTTTTGTTTGTCTTTTCAGAAAGACATATTAGTGTTAGTGTTTTAGTACACGCATACAAATGTGTGTATTTGCATGTGGGGTAAATGTGGTGAATGGGAACATTTTGATATCCAAGGAATTATTAATCGTTCTCCCTCATCTACACACAAACAAGCCAAGGACGAACTCAACCCAAACGTAAAGAAAAGCCGACTGGCTGGGGGGGGGAGGGGGGGAGGGGAAGTGTGTACGTGTGTAATTTGTGTGTATACGTAAGAAGCCAGAGGGACACTGGTTTCCTATTTCTCTGTGCCGGTCCATGCACATTAGTGTACAGAATGTGCGTGCATGCACTGTGGACCAGTCCCACGTTCGCCGTGCGTCGTCCATTCACATGCATGTGAAGAGGGGGGTGGAGGTGGGGGGGCTGGAGCCGCATTCGTGTGGTGACATTCCCCTCGCTAGGGCTGTGCTACCCTGACATTTTCCTGGTGTCAGATCAATCTTGATTTAACCAGATGTCACATTGAGTTAGGAGAACTCCCCCAAACGAGGGATCCGCGAGCGCCTTCGCAAAAGCCCGGACGAAATCTTCCTGACAAAGCAAAGTCGTCAACGGGGGGAGCGTGGTGATTTTAATGTTTCCTTACATTGTGCGGGTACAGCACGTCTGTGTTTTTTAATTCAAAAGGCAATTTTTCAAGATGACGCCCCAGAAAACGACGGTGGCTGCCGACGTTCTCTTCGAGAAGAATTAAAGGAAAGATTCTGTCTTATAATATAATTCAAAACGCTGTAGTGTACCAACAGGCATTCTAAATGGTTGTCAGACCCAGGCAGTGATACTTTCTAATGGATAACTCTGGTAAGAAAACAGGAACATGTGTTATTTATTCAAAGAAATGTGTCTCATAATCACGTGGATGCAAAGCAATGGAAAAAAATAAATAAAGCATTGTCCTTTTACTTTTTTAAAAGCCTCCCTGCGATTTGTCAAAATCCTCTGGTAGTGCACGCAACAAATTATCTTTGTTTGAAAACCTCAACCATCTGGCAGCTGAATTAGATAACTAGGACGTTTGTCTAAATACTCTGAGAAATAAGCTGCAGTATTCTAAACTGGATGTCGCCTCCGGTCTGCATTCCCAGGATGCCTCGAAGCATTCCACCAAACTCACGAGAGAACTCTGAAACTCCTCTGCATCACGATATTCCAGTCAAGCACAATGTTGCTGAAACTGTGCACGTTTTAAAAAACGGATCCTTACGTGCCTACTTAAAAAAAAAAAAAAAAAAATGAAAACCAGCCTGGCGGATTCCTGCTGAGCGGCTTGTTATGCTCCTTCATTTGATGTGGCCATTAGCAGCCAAGCACACATTTTTGACCTCACCGATGTAAGACCTTTGGCGTGCTCACCTTTGACGTCCCACAGGGTGAAGTGTCGATTGCCGGCGGCCTCGGGGGCCAGGGTGAAGTAGAAGCGGTGACCCGATTGTGGCTCGTCTCGATCCACCACGCTGATGGTGTGAATCAGCTGAGGGAGGGAAAGATGCAGAGAAAGAAAAGAAAAGAAGCGTTGTTTAGATCTTCCGGGATGAACGTAAATGAGAAAAACACTTTAGAGTGTACATTTCAAATGTGACTTTTATGAGGGGGAGGGGGGGGGGGGTGGAGCGAGGGTACTTGGGTGTAACAGGCTGCGATGGATTGCTGTCGAAGTGCAGTTCAAAGGAGAGATGAAAAGATAAAATACGTCCCTGAATGTCAGAAATGCTAAACTATGGTTATTCTGCACGGCTGCCCTATTGGCTCCAAGGGAGGATAAAGGAAAGATGCACATGTGAAGAGGAACAGAAAGAGAGAATGCAGAGACTCTGTGACGATGCAGTCCCCCCCCCCCCCCCCCCCACCCTCCCCCGTCTGATGCTACAAAATAACAGTGATCTACATTCAAAGATAAAGCCCAACCGTGATTCAATTTTGAGAACTCTGTGTGAGCACAATAAGGTGAGATATGATTCACCGTGAGCTGAACAGATATCAAACAGCCCCCCCGGAGATCGTTTCCCCCCCCGAACACGGGCCTCTTGGGGGGGGGGGCGGTTCCTCCTCCTCTCGTCCCGAGAATCTGCCGCCACAAGCCGAGCAGCGACATTCTCCCGTTGAATCCAGTCTGCTGGGTTTCCTCCTCCCGTCCGCCCCGTTACTACCATTTAACTTCCCCTCACCTTTTGGTGCAATGCGCATTCTCCCTAAAAGAATAAGAGACAAACAATCCGATCTGCTGTTCGGCGCTGCTGAATATAATGACCCCAACGAACAAGTCAAAACAAGGCTTTTCCAACAAACGTTTGCCAAATCGCATTGCAAAAAGGCCTTTTCTCCGAATGTGCAGAATTCCTTAATAATCAACTTAAACAACCGACATCTCCACCAGGAACCAATCAGAACAAGAAGCCGATGGAGAGAATGTTTCAACGTGACTCTTCTGCACATAACTGCGGGCCCTTGGCGTGAAGCAGGATCATAAGAAACCTGGAATGAAATTTGATCAAACAACACAAATGTCAACGGCGCCAATGTCCACTCGGAGTGAAGGATGATCCGATTATAGCGGTCACGTTACGTTACTGTGACCCCACCAATATAGCTCAATGAGTATGCTAATTGTGACGCTGTAATATCTAATGGAATGAAGTGATGACATTTTGGACATACGGGACGCAAACCACAACATGTGAGTGGCTACTTATTAATCATCTTTGTGACACCCTGGATATTGTTTTCAGACCTTTCTGAAATATTTTCTTTCTGACAGATTTTTCCTTCCGCCTCACCCCTCCCTCACATAGCGACCCGCAGAGATGCACACCACAAACAAATCCCGCAAGTATTTTTAGGTGAGGCCAAATGATTAAAGACGCTACAATTCCCTCGTATCATGTGACAAAACCTTATGGGATCAGATTAGATGAAGAGAAAAAGCAACGCCTCGCGGCAGGGGAAACAGCCCTCATCGAATCTTACACATAGTCTTGTATAAACTCAACATAGTTCTTCTTCTGTCCATCTTTTTGCTCCACCTGTATATTCATCACTGTGGTTTCCCCTTTGCATTCATTTTGCTCCAAAGTATATCATGCTGGTCGCCTCCAGAGACACGTAAACCTTGTTAATCATCCTCCTATAAATTGTGAATATTCTCACACACACACACACACACTCTTCTGGCACGTAAAGACATTAATTGTGTAACTTTTACGCTGATGTAGCCCGCCTGAGAGAGACGTCCTCATTCATTCATTCACGGTGCTGCATGCAAACTCTTTTTATTTATGAGCCGGTGCCTCACTGTGACTAAGCTGCTGCCGAGCGCACTTCCGGGCCGCGGTGGTGCCGCTCGCAGTAAACGCCGCCTCGGCGCAGACAGAGAACAGGCTTAGTCATACCCGCAGCTCAGGGGAGGTTGCTCGGGATAATGTGGCTTACTTTTGTAATTACAAAAATGCTTCGGCGTGATTTCAGGGTAAATCACACGCCTCTTCCAGAATCTGCACTCGTGAAACACACAAACGCTTGGAGAGGAACCAGGAATTTCCGCCTGTTTTTTTCCAACAAAGGTGTTTGTGAGAGGAGGCATCATTACATGCCATCTTAAATCCTGACGCATCTCCAAGACTACTATAGCCTCTGTACTAGCTATTCATAGCAAAATCTTCCGATTGCATTTCATCAGACCTAATGTTCATACTGTGGTGCGTGTATCTGTAGATCATAGACCTAGTTTTGTTCTGAAGGATGATTGGCAACAAAAACAAGATTACAGTATCATTTATATTCAAAGTTGGGTATATTTAACATGACATCATTTTCACCCCCTTGTGATAAGGGTTGATTAAACATTACACTACGTCACCCTTTGTATCAACGCTGCCACACTACCGCACAACTCAAATGAAGTATTTGAAAGACCACCAGGTGTCAATGCACAGAGACCTATGAAGGATCCAACCGAGTTGGTTGGATGCCGAAGCAGCCTGGTCCCATTTTCTCATCTCTTTTTGCAGCCCTTTCAGGTTTATTTGAGTTTTAAGGAAGAATAAGACAAGAAGAAAAAGCTTCATCAGCTGAGGGACGAAACTCTTAACATTAGACACATAGTAAGTGAGCCATGATCCGCGTCCTTCGGCTGTGCCCTTTGCAGCGGGACCTCTCAGGCAACGTCTCAGGGTGAGTGCAAGCTGCTGGGGGGAGGGGGGGGGGAACGCAAACTGGGAGAGAGGCAGTAGCAAAGCGCGTGGGAGTTTATCGAGCAAATAGCAAAGCTCCCTCAAGCACAATCACCTAATTAGGTTTCTATCTAGCGGTCCCCTTTCGTGACCCCTTTAAATCTCTCGCATCCCCCGGAAAGCGAGAAGGGAGACTTTCCCAAAAGGGCATCATCCCGTATCATGTGTGCGAGAGGTGTGCGAGGGGTCAAGGTTGTGAGAAGCAGGTGGCTCGCTCACTCACAGCGGAAATCAAGCGGGAAGGTAATGAATAAATAAAGCACACGTCTACTTACTGGAATGCACTATGAGAGGTGTGTTTTTAAACACATGCCGTTAAAAAGCATCCTCATTGTGTCCAGTGCGGCATTAAATGTCTCAATGGTCTGAAATAGATTCAGTTTCAGAGAGAAGAACGTTTTTTTTTACATCGCCATCAAAAGAAAAAAGCTAAAATGGGAATAAAAGCCGAGAATTTTTTTTTTTCAAAGTAATAATATGTGGTATGTTATGAAAGTATAAAAGCTGGAATGCCCGATTTGAGGTACATTTCAGCAAGCTGGAACGATGCAATCACATGACATGTTTGGGGATTTTCAGATTTAGCATAATCACAAGATAGCCAGTATACACTAGGTTATATAATGTAAAAAACAACAACTTTTTGTGTTGTTTAAGAAGCCAGTGCAAAGCAGCATTGCTTAAAATGACTCAGAAAAGACAGGCATGGCGATTGTTTGAAACAACACAAGTTTATGTTGAATCCCAAAGAAGAAAACACTAGAATGCATCACATATACTTCTGCTGTATTGACAAGAAGCCTAAAAAAATAATAAAATAAAAAAAACCTTGCAGGAAACAGTGAATATTGCGCTCTCTCTTGGGTTGTCTGATTCAACGTTTACTTGTGAGACAAAAGGAAGAGGCATTTGGTTAGAAGCCACGATGACTCATTTAGTCTCCTACTCACGAAACATTGTCTGGCAAAAACTGAGTCGGTCTGGCTTCTTTCCTCATCAGTGTGTTTGCTACTTCCCGTACTCGACTCTGCTGCGTGTGTGTGTGTGTGTGTGTGTAGGAGGTGAGTAATCGTTGCGCTCACGATGTGTGTGTTTCAGACAGGCTTTAACATTCAGCGATTTTGAACCGACTGTCCCGGGAGGGGGGTGGGGGGTGGGGGGGGGTTGGATGTTGGCGGTGACGTGGCCAAACCGAGGTGATCTGACGCGGTGACCCCCCCCTCACCCCCCCCCCCCCCTCCCTCAGCCAGCTGTGAGGCGGCACGGCAGAGCTGACAGGCCTCCCTCACCTCGGGCCATACTTCCTATTCGGCTTTTCCACCCAGCCTTTTTTTTTAATTCTATTTTTTATTTTTTACTGCGCACACGGCGCAATGTGATATCTGTCCCTCTGCATTCAGTCAGATAAATACCACGAGGTGGGCGAGGAACGGGCTGAGCGGCAAAGATTGCGCTCACGTGCGCTTCAGTGAAGTGCAGCGCTTTGGGAAAACGGCTAAATCCGGAAAATGAATCCACAAAAAGTGGGAATTTAAGTCTCACTACACTCTTTTTGTTATTTTTGGCGGATCCAACACATGGTTGGACGGTCGCAGTAGTTAAAGGGAGTCACATTTAGACATTGGTGGTTTTGAGCAGAGTGAAGTGTATGGAACTAAATTTCTCGTCTGGTGAAAAAAAAAAACTCAAAAATGTTTTTTATGAAGGGACTGTCATCGTAGAGGTGCTAATCCGATCTTTAATTACCCAGCGCCTTTTTCCTTGCTTTTTCTTTCCTCATCCTGTCTCACTGTAATTCTGTGAGTCACTTATTTTCCAGCCTCTTATCTGAACATCGACTCAAAGAGCGAGTCCCGGCACTCGGCTTGAACCGAGTCCCTGAGCAAAAGCTTCCGACCCCGTGTCATCCATTTTTTTTTTCTTCTTATTTTGGGGGGGCATTTACTCCCCTACCCCCCCCCCCCCTCTTTCCCCTCGCGCCACATGTGTTCTTCCTCTAAAACACAAACCAAAAAAATAGGTCGCGCTGCCAACTCTCGAGTAGGATCGAACCCAACCGCGGTTAAAAGGCTCGGCTTAATCTCTTAATTTCTCTCCGAAAAGCTCGACCCGAGCCAGGGAGCCGGCAGCGAGGGGCCGGCTGATGACACGCCGCGTCGCGGCGGGAGACAAAAGGGACGCTCCTCATTAGCTCCCTAAACCGGGGGGGTTGATCGGACGTATTAAGAGTGCGACAGTGAAAGGCTGTGTGTGTGTGTGTGTGTCTGTGTGTGCACGTCTTCCTGTGGAGAGACGGGCCTCGGTAAGTGTCTTCGCGACGTCGTCTGTGGCAAACGGAAGGAATCACGGTGAATTAGGGCTGAGACGGACGCAGGGGAGAGACGAGGGAGGCCATTTGTACAGTTCTGAGGCCAAAAAGGTCTCGTGGTGGGAGGTGAGTCCCCGAAACATCACTGTGAAAAGAGATATGATATGATCCTTAAACACAATGTACGCACACAAAACATTATGAAATGTTTCACCGTGGTAAAGAAACACCACAACCGACCAAACGCGCTGAGGACATTGTGGTAAATGTCTTGCCCCGCTGACGGCTTGAAGGATCGATTTTATGCACAAAATGAATGAGTGTTTGCTTTTAATTTGCCACAATCGAGTCTTGCTTTCAATCACGTGATGCTCATCGTGACTCACTTTCACTGGAGAAGTTGTGACTCTTGAACCAAGCAAATTGACAGTTCATTTAATTGTAAGAATAGCGGCGAGGGCAGCTGGTCGTTATCTGACGTCTATTCCAGAGGAAAAAAAAACCCACCATCAACATCATTCTAGGGAGCTGAAACTAAACTGAAATACATTTTTTTGTTGGCTGATGCTTATATCTTTGGGCAGCTTGTTTTGCTGAATAAATAAATAAGCGCATCCTTCCTCACTTCTTAATACGTTGAATTAGTTACAAGTGTAGATAATTGAATGACTTCTTAGTTGATGTTTTTTTATTCTGTTTAGGTACAAAATCATCAGAACCTGCTAAAGGTTGAATATTTCTAGTGTAGCAACAGAACGACTTTGAGAAAACAATTAAATGAGGTTCAATGTGTCATCCTTGATTAGAATTAGTTGGATGTCAAGCTGACACCTAGTTAACTTTAAAATATAAAGTACAATAATTAATGACAAGAGAAGCTATGACACATAATGAACTAAGTAAGCGTCAACTTGACATGTGATTCTGGTAATAGAAAACGCAGGGGTGTAAGTTGGTGGCGGATATTTTCAGAAAGTGGCATCGAGCTCCTCTTAAGTCGCAGATCCACACTGAGGGAACATAATATTATATCAGTGGCTCAGATTCATAACGGGCTGGGTGACAACATGTCGTCTGCTGCAAATCCCTGAGCTGCCTTCAATATCAGACCAAATCGCTCCGATTGAACAGTCGCCAATCAACTTGATTTGGACGTTTCGGCGCGTGTCTCCGTGTCTCTGTGTCTCTGTGTCTCTGTCTCAGTGTCTCTGTGTTTCCGTGTCTCCGTGTCTGTGTCTCCGTGTCTCTGTGTCTGTGTCTCCGTGTCTCTGTGTCTGTGTCTCCGTTTCTCTGTGTCTCAGTGTCTGTGTCTCTGTGTCTCCGTGTCTCTGTGTCTGTGTCTCCGTTTCTCTGTGTCTCCGTGTGTCTGTGTCTCTGTGTCTGTGTCTCTGTCTCCGTGTCTGTGTCTCAGTGTCTCTGTGTCTCTGTGTCTCCGTGTCTGTGTCTCTGTGTCTGTGTCTCTGTGTTTCCGTGTCTCTGTGTGTCTCCGTGTCTCCGTGTCTCTGTGTCTCCGTGTGTCTGTGTCTCTGTGTCTGTGTCTCGGTGTCTCTGTGTCTCAGTGTCTGTGTCTCCGTGTCTCAGTGTCTCAGTGTCTGTGTCTCCGTGTGTCTGTGTCTCTGTGTTTCCGTGTCTCCGTGTGTCTCTGTGTCTCGGTGTCTCTGTGTCTCTGTGTGTTTGTGTCTCCGTGTCTGTGTCTCAGTATCTGTGTCTCTGTGTCTGTGTCTCTGTGTCTCAGTGTCTGTGTCTCCGTGTCTCTGTGTCTCAGTGTCTGTGTTTCCGTGTCTGTGTTTCCGTGTCTGTGTCTCAGTGTCTGTGTTTCCGTGTCTGTGTTTCCGTGTCTGTGTCTCAGTGTCTGTGTTTCCGTGTCTGTGTTTCCGTGTCTGTGTCTCAGTGTCCCTGTGTCTCCGTGTTTGTGTCTCAGTGTCCCTGTGTCTCCGTGTTTGTGTCTCAGTGTCTGTGTCTCAGTGTCTGTGTCTCAGTGTCTCAGTGTCTGTGTTTCCGTGTCTGTGTTTCCGTGTCTGTGTCTCAGTGTCTGTGTTTCCGTGTCTGTGTTTCCGTGTCTGTGTCTCAGTGTCCCTGTGTCTCCGTGTTTGTGTCTCAGTGTCTGTGTCTCTGTGTCTCAGTGTCTCAGTGTCTCCGTGTCTCAGTGTCTCCGTGTCTCAGTGTCTCAGTGTCTCCGTGTCTCCGTGTCTGTGTCTCTGTGTCTCTGTGTCTCTGTGTCTCAGTGTCTGTGTCTCCGTGTCTCTGTGTCTGTGTCTCAGTGTCTCTGTCTCCGTGTCTCAGTGTCTCTGTCTCCGTGTCTCAGTGTCTCTGTGTCTCAGTGTCTGTGTCTCTGTGTCTGTGTCTCTGTGTCTGTGTCTCCGTGTCTGTGTCTCTGTGTCTCTGTGTCTGTGTCTCCGTGTCTCTGTCGTTCTTAAGAGCGCAGCGAGGGTGGAAATCTCACTTATCGACGAGGGAGAAATCCGCCGCAGCTGTAAATCAACTTCTGTTTTTACGAGGTGATTTATTTTTCGTGGTCTCAACACAGTTCATCCCGTCATTACGTTAAATTGTGTGTGTTTGTCTCACTTCGGTGGGAATTGTTGTTTTACAAGCATGTCGTTAGAGGGATTTTGCCACAGAGAAGAAATAAAGGTAAAAATACTGCCAACAACTATGGGAAAGTTTTTCTCCTTTTTTTCTTTCTTATTATTTGGAAAATAACATAGGGGAGAAAATTGTTTCTCCCCCCCCCCCCATGCCCTGCAGTGGTTACCACTGGGGGTGAAATGAGCATTAGAAAGCCTTTGACCGAAAGGCAACACGTTTTCACTCAATCTCAGCCACGGCGCTCCCCACGACGTAAAAAGTAGAGAATCTACCGAAGAGAGACCAAAAATAAACTGGGATAAAAATGAACAGATATTTCCCAATGTTTCTTTTTTCGTAGGAGGGCCGAGAAACCGTTGAATCGGCTCACACAGCAAGGAAGCTGAATGTCAAACTCTCCTCCGTTTTTTGCGTTGAGATCACGCCGTGGAATATTTCTACTGCGTTTCTCTCTAATGAATCCATTAAACACCTCTTTTTATTTATTTATTTATTTTTTATTTAACAATGCTGAGAGTCGGCACTGATCTTTTTGCTGGAAGACTAATCACCTCGGTGTGATTGGGAGCTGAAGGTTAATGTGGGCTCTCGCTGATGGGAGAGAGAGGGAGAGAGAGGGAGGGAGAGGGAGAGAGAGAGAGAGAGAGAGAGAGAGAGAGAGAGAGAGACCAAGGGAGATCAGAGCAGGCGAGCTTCTAGGAAGGCACAGGGGGGCTATAAGTGGTTAACAGTCTGCGGATCAAGGGGAGGGGGAGGCCTGAGTCTCATTACACATGTAAATGCAGCTTCCAGCATGGAGGTCCCGCTTTAAAGCCTTGCTTTTTTTTTTTTTAATTATAAATTTGCTCCGCACATGATAATTGGGTTCAACTTAGCCCCGGGCCTGTTGACTGCGTAAGGAGAATGAAACACCCTAATGACTCTGTCCTTATTTAATGGTGACATAGTCGTTGAAAAAAAAGGTCGGTTGGATTAGCTTTTTGTCTGTTTACATATTGATTGGGGCTCAGTCTGTGTTTATAATTGTCTCACCTGTTTGACATTTAGGAATTCCTGTTTGTCCGAGCTAACTGCTGCATCACCTTTTCACCGAGTTCTCACCAAGTCGCTTCCATCGTGAAGCGACTTGAGCAATTCTTTTCGAGAAAATGCTTGATAAAATAATGGCCCAAAGAAATCTTTTTGGGAAGCGAATCAGACTCAAAAATGGAAAATGTCACTTTTCAACACTCCTTACACTTTATCTTCACACGCTTTTCCTTTCTAATGGTTCTGGCAGTTCATTGGTTTTTACATTTAAATAAAAAAACATATGTATTCTTTCCTTCTATTGTGTTATAAATGCTTAGACTTAACTTATAAAACAGTGTTTTTGCTGTCGCAAACCACTTAAATATCACATTTCAGTCTTTCATACGCTTTTAGTCTCTTGCAAGATGTCACACATAGAAGAGCCGTATTGTCATGGTGCATGTAAAGGTGTGGGGGGGGGACCTGATATCTAAATCAAGATAAAGGTGGAAGGAAGGTGCTTTTCTTGAGGTGAGCCGGTGGTCATCAATGACCAACCAATTTAGTCTAAATAAAATAAGCTCACAGAAGTCATCTCAGTATCAGACACCATCGAGTATATCAAAAATGTTGCTGTTTCCTTTCATATCTTCAGTGAAGAGGTCAGAATTGAGAATTGTTCAACACTGTGTCTTTGTGGAACAGAGACCAGTTCAAATCAAAAACAATAATAATAATTGCTTCTCTATTTTAACTTTCACACTGTTTGATGTCATGATGAATTTTTAAAAATAAGCAATGTAATTATTTAATGTATGAATTGCTTACTGGCTCATCTTCTTATTCACACGGTCCCTTTGTGATTGATCCATCACTGATGTTCTACTGGACACTTCCGCTCGCTCCACATCCATGAACGAGTTAAATGTCTCAGCTGCTGCTTTTCAAACTGAACTACTCACAGCTAATAGGTTTCCTTGTGGCTTTGTTACAAGTATTTGTTCGTTATGCTGTTGTTTAAGGTCTTCTTTATAGCGCACCACGAGTTCTTCAAAAACTGTCCTCAACATCTCAATGAAAAGGAGGATCGATTTGTGACGCCACAATGACATCACAACATTCAGCTCTAACGCAGCGCAAACACACGATATGTGAAAACGGTACCTGTCCCGGTTTGGCATCTTCGCATATGGAGGCCTCGTACGGCGTGGCCAGTTCAGGAGGATTGTCGTTCACGTCCAGAATGCGGATGCTCAGTGCCGAGTGGGACGCCATGGTGTGATTATCTATAGGGGACACGGAACGGAGAAGAAAAAAAACCATCAACGGGTGTCCGTTTAGAGCCAGTTTAACAGCGCAAAGAGCCGCGGGAGGTTGTGCTTTTGGGAGGATTGTCACGCGTCGCTGGCGCAGACAAAAGGTGTGAGAGTCCATGGGCAGGACCCTCAATGCTCGCCTCGTCTGCCTTCGTCATGAACAAGACACAACTCCGACTGACGCGGCCTCCCACAGGGAAGCAGACGACTGGTATTAAATCAAATGCCTCCTCTCAAATTGGAGTAATTGACATTAACACTGTGTGGCACCAGTGAGTGTGGTGAACATTTCTAAGTGCCATCTATGCAACGAGGAAGGTACAGAAGGGAGCTGCTCAATGGTCAATGAGTGCAAGACGCACACCTCAGCACATTTTTTTTAACAATATTGCAAATGCACTGCTTAGTTTCATTTAATCATGACATTTCCGACTTGATGGAACACATTGAAAAACACCACAATGCTCTCTCTGAAGAAATGATTCCTAATGGGGCCGGCGTAAAAGTGTGGGGGCGGAGACGATTATATAATTAGCACCAGCAAAACACTCTTCAGACGCTCTCTGCTTCCCGATTTCCCCCGTTCTTAATCATATGATAATGCGTGATGGAGTTTCCCTTTTATTCATCAAACACTTTGTCGAGTACAGGAGGCCCCCGGCGTCCGCGTGTGTACATCTGCGTGTGTGTGTGTGTGTGTGTGTGTGTGTGTGTGTGAGTAACAGGGGGAAGAGAGAAAAACATCATTTCTGTGTCAAATGAGTGATCTGTGGACTTCCAGCGTTGGATATTCTGCTAAATTACGAGTACATACTTTATGAATAAATCATCACACAAGGCTGCCACCACAGAGTTGGGTGCACCCTACAGAAAATGCTACAGAAAATGCAGCTACTGACAATTATACAATGATGAGAAAAACACATAAATCTCTGCAGTAAAAAAAGAGTTCCAGTGAACCAATTTAAAATAGTTGCAATTATGTAAATATTTCACTTTGTGAAAGGACTGACGCATGTACTAATAAGCTAAATGAACACTTAGAAGTGCTCCAGCTTGGTGCTGGCTATTTCAATAGCCAGTTAAGTAGTAACAAATCAGTACTGGAATAAGGTAAATGAAGAAAAATGAATAAGTCTCACAACACTTGTTGTCAGTGGCTTAATGCAAAGCTACATTTTGTAAATGTTTTGTTTGTTTGCACCCAAAAGTACGTTTACTGATTTTCAGAGTTTAGTACTACATTGAATTCCAATGACTACATTTAAAAAGTAAGTTGCGCAGTCATAAAATACTAAATTAGGCAAACCATACATTGCATGCTGAATTTTTCCCTTTGAAAGAAAAAGTTAATACATTTTCCTCAGGATCTTTGAGTGTTTCACAAAATGCTACGAAATCATCCGAATAAAACTCCTCTCAGATAATGTTGTTAAAGTTGAATAAACAATTAAAATACACATGTGTAAACTGTTGTTAAACCATGTAATACTGCGGGTTTTGTCACTGAAACTTAAAAAAATGAAAATTTTCGTTTTTTTTGCCTTTTGAGAAACAACTGCATACAGGTAGTTTGACTGATGAAACATCTTGTCTCTGATGAGCCACTGGAGACTGGTCTGATGTCCTTTAAAAGGAACCTGAACTCCTTTACCAAGTCATTTTCTTTTATTAACTTGGTCTTAATAGTCACTCCTCTTAGTCTGTGTTTTTACAGCAATTATTGAAATAACGACATTAATGCTCAACGCACGACATGTTTGTGGGCGTGTTTGCTTTAATTAACAAATCTCCCTCACACCAGCCGTGGTAATGGCCCCATCTCAGCTCCACCCAGTTTCCTCTCAGCTTCTCGCACTTTCACGCTCCAGCAGCTTGTCACGAGGTGATTTTAAGGGTAAAATTCAGGCTTTAAACAGTAACGGAAAAACAACAACGACAAAAACAAAGATCCTAACTTGCGACAAATGACGTACAGTAGGGGAAAATGGATTTAGACAAAATAGATTTACCTGCCAATAACCGTCCTATGAACCGGTTATCAACACACTTTGTTTTTTGGACAATCTCGAGCTCTCTCCATCGATCTCAGCGCAAAATTCGGCCCAACAGAACAGCAGCTGACGGGAACGCTGGTCCCAACAAGCAGCATAATCCTTACATCAATGCTCCAGCAGGGCTGCACATGTTCTCCCCTTCCTCTAAATCCATCTTCAGAAAAAAACCCAGCAATCATGGAAAACCTAGAGTATGCACCGCCTCCAACCCCTCCCCCCCTCCCCCCCCCAATCTCCCTTCATGGGGAAAGAAGAGGGTATTCAGTGAGACGGGTTCATTCATGGGGACCAAGTGGCGTCGCTTTAAATCAGTCTTTAGCTACCGAGGGAGAAGAAAAGAACTTCAACAGATTATTGGCATCATCTGCATCTGTGCGGCGCTGCCCAGCTGCTGCAGATCCTCCTGCACGACAGAAGATGCATTAAACTGACGCAACTTCAGGGAGGACAGAGGGACGCGTGTGGGTGGGTGTCTTTGGAAGACACGTGCGTGCTTGCATGTGTGAGGGGAAGAGAGTGTTTGTGTGTGGGGGGTGTGGGGGGGGGGGGACCAAATGGCTCATCTGCTTTGCTGGAGGAAACGGTTTGGTTTAAAATGTCACTTTTGTCTGGAAGGGAAATTTAGAATTCAAATGCACTGCCACAATATCTTCATGGAGGTTTGTGCGTTAATGCTTTGTAAGTAACAACCATTTCACCACACTGAATAATAATAATATTTGCTTTAACAAAAGGACAACAGGGGCTGTTACAATCATTTCATCACTTCAGCGACTGGAGTTCACACAAGTCTGATACAAGGAGAATCAAAACATGCTTCTAAATGCACATGTTTGCTTTGTGCTGCTTTTCAATCATTTCCTTGACAAAAGAATGAAAAAAAAAAAAAAACTCAGGGACAAAATCAGTGGAAATAATAACCTATAGCACCAATCTACTCCCTAAATGGGACTTTCCATCCAAATTCCAAGTTTGTAACGTTTAAATTAAATAAATCCCAACATCTATATTAGTAATACGCAACTGTTGTTTTAATTTTACTTTTATAAGTACCACAAAGTAAGGTAACCGGGTGTTTTTCAATTGGGCCATAAAAACATTTCTCAAGTTCTGTCAACTGTTAAAAGAACCACAGATTTAACAAATGAATAAAGTCTTTTTGGAGAAAAAAAAATACATTTAGTTAAATAAAAATAAATCATTGCTATGAATTCTGCAGGTAATCTCGTCTCTATTTTTATGGATGAATTAAGCCTACACAGCTAGGACTGTAATTTAATTCTTCAAATGGAATGATACTAAAAGGCTTGATCTTTATCACATCTGAAGGCAAATGAAGCTTTTGACAATTTGGCTAATCGCTTCTTCTCATCCTACTTCCCGCTATGAGGTGTAGCGTGTTTATTGATCTGCTCCGTCCATCAGCTTTAACACCACTGGGGTAGTGGATGAAAGAATAAGGGAGGCAGTGAGGCCTGGTAATTTAAATATAAACACTGTCTGTTCTTTTTTTTCATTCTTTCTCCCAGCTGTTGTTTCTGCATTTGTCATTTTTAAACTGTGTTGCTTTTATTCAAGATTATTATTTCTTCATAGAGTGGAACTTTCCAGAAAGGAACTACTCAACATCCAATACGTTGGATTTAAACCGGCGGCGGTGGTGACGCCTCTACTGGTGTTTAGTGAGCTGCTCTTTGTTCTTTGACAATAAAGGACAATTTGAGTTTAAACTCCCTGAGGTGAAGTTATTTTACCTCCCTCCAGAACCGCATGCTGTTTCTGTGAGGGACAAATAACTAATGGTAATCAAAGCAATGATGGGATTATTAACATTCTGCACGCCTTAATCATCAATGCACAGACGACGAAGCAACCAGACACAAAATGTTCACTTCATATTCATCTCTCACTATAAAGCCTATTGTTAGACAGCAGGTAAAACCATTAATGGCTATCACGTCCGTGTTAACCATTCATCCCTCACATCCTTCAGAGACTTTACCAAGAGCATAACCTCGATCAGATGAATGGGGTCCACCCAGGAAAACCAAACCCATCGTTCACCTGCTTGTGTATTCAGGAGCTGGTGTGCAGCAGCCAGTGAGGACACGCGGGTCGTTATATAACGGGACGCACGGCGCACATCAACCAGGTCACAGCCCGTTGAGCCCGATTACACATCTCTCCTCGCCCCCTCGCTGACAGGCGAGCGTTGCAACGCGATAGCGTCTAATTCTTTAATCCAAGCAGAGCACTTTAGACTCTCTCGCGGCTCCAAATTGAGGCTTGTTTTGACGCCACAAATTCATGCAAAGCACATTTTGTACTCGACAAGTAGGTTTAAGTTATTTCGTTTTTTTTTTTTTTTCTCCCCACACTGCTGCAACAAGTGTGTGCGATTCATTTGGAATCGGGGAGAGTAGATGTTCTAATGGTAAAACAAATCAAACCGTGTAGCATTTGTTTACCAGAGACAGTAGGTGGGAAAAGTTGTGCTGTAAACATCGTCTCTTCCCCTGCAGCAGTGCAAGAGATAAAGACTTTTCCAGCTCGGTATCTTCCTGCCCCCGGGGTGATGCACTTTTTATTTTTTTTCACCTGCCTGTCTGGAGGGTAAAAAAAAAAAAAAAAAAAAAATCATATTCTCTATCAGTTCTCCAAAATTATATGTCAATCTGACTTATCCCTGGTACGTTTCTATGGAGAATACTGTCAGGAAGTAGCAGCAGCGATGCACCTAAACTGCTCAGCCAAATGGACAAATAGAAGTTAGCAGACGCAGGTGAATTTATGAGGACCTGCCGTGCCGAGTGTGTCTTTGTGGCTGATTGTGTGTCACTCGCCTGTCACAGCAGTGCGGTCGGCTCACACTTGGGTTTCAACTTCTTCCCGTGGACTCGCGTGCAGTCATTGGCGTTCACTTTGGTTCTTGTGGGGTTTTTTCACGGGGGGGGGGGGGGCTCGATCATGGTGGCACGCGGACTAGTGCATCGTCGTTACGTTGCCGCCGCTCGTCGAAGCCTGATACGGGGGTCATGCAGGATCTCAAAGGTCAATGAGAAGGCGGAGGGATGATTAACAGCTGTGCCTCATAACTGTAGTTTTAACAAAGTCCTCGTACACGTGTGACCTTGCGTCTGAACGAGCCAAAACAAGGCAAGAACAAAATAATGATTTTGTTAAATGAAGTCCTAACAGCCTCCCAAGTCCTGCCCCCCCCCCCCCCCCCCCCCCCTCTATTCCCATCTCTCTCTTGTGGCCCTTTTTTTTGTTTGCTTTCCACGTCTCTGTCTTTTCTCTGTCTCCTGTCTGCTGGTGTGCAGCTCTCAGGACTCTGTGAGCTCACTGTTGATGAAGGAACACTCTGAACAGGGGGGGCGGGGGGGGTTCAGACGCCGTTGACCGCTGACTCCGTCCGTCGGGGCGCATTCCCTCGGACGGCGATGCGAGAGGCTTTATCTATGGAGTGCAGGCGTGTGTTCAGGTCTGATGTTTGGCGGGGTTAAGGCCGCTTTAAATGTTCAATTAACATTAAAATGTGCCTCTGACATAATGCCAAAGCACAAAGACGAGGAGAACAAAAGCTGCCAAATTGCACTGGGAATTCAGCCTGAAAAAAAAAAAAATAAGACAGCCTTTATGTTTGTGTTGGGGTTTCTGCTTAGTGTTCAGTATTGGTTATTGGTTATCTCTAAATGAGAGAGGCGCAAATATGAAGACGTTTTTTTTTTTTATGTGAATTGTTTCCTTCTTTTAGGTGAAAGCAAAAAAGTTAAGATTCTGAATGCAATCTCCTCTGCTTTCACCGCGATCCCAAAATCACTTCACCTGTATGAAATTGAAAAAGTGAGGGGTACCAAGCCTCATTTTCTCAAGTTTACCTCTAATAGCTTAGTAATAACTTCTCAGCTCCCCAAAGTTATTACTTTCTTTTTTCTTTCTTTTTTTTACTACGCTAAGAGACACCCAATGTGAGGGCTTCCTTCTTTTTCAGGTTCAAGAGACGAAATAAATGAGACATCAGAGAGGTGGCATTGAGTTGCTTCTTCTGAGGACTGTGCCGCCCTCGATGAGCTGGCAGAACATACGAAAACCAGCACGAGTTGTGAAGTTGAACGACGCGACGTCATGGCAACCCGTAGTGTAACGACAGCTAGCGTAACCTCCTGCGCTTTGGACAGGAGCTTCGGATTGATGCGGTCGCCGTGCCGACAGGGGCCCACCCGCTTCCTGCAGCCATCGATGCATCAAGAGGTCGATCGCGATGACAACGTCTCGTCTTCGCCATCAATCGACTGAATGCGTGCTTTCATGTTGAGGGGCTTGTTGTCTCAGAGCACCTACTCTCTCGGAAAGCTCCGCGCATGTTGTGTTCATGTCGAGAGAAAAAAAAAAGAGGTGGATGAGAGGAAGCGGATCTGCCTGCAACGGCCACTTTGCCCACAAAGCTTCTCACCGACACAGTGGGACCTTCCATCCCTGGCGGCGGATACGTTTGTTCATGAGGAATTGCTGGGGAAAAAGCGGAGAGGTGCTTTTTTCTACAGGCAGGCGCAGTTCTAAGTCCTTCTGGCGCCCCCAAAGTGGTGGAGCGTTCTGTTTCAGGAGGCGTGTGCAATGAGAGGCCATCCTCTCCAGGCTTGGCTGGGGGCGGGCTCAGGAGGCTCCGGGTCTTTTCCAGGTTGTGCAGACCATCCAGGCAGCAGGAGCGGGGGTTCATCATTGCACGTTACAATGAAAGGTGGTATGTCGAGGCCCCTTTTCACAGGATGGTACAGAAATGGTAGCTCAACAACAAAAGTTGTCTGCAAAAAGACAACTTTTGTTTGACAAACAGGAAACCAAAAAGTATTTTTTTTTTTCGTGAAAGTTATTACATTTTCTCGGATGATGAATCTAGTTTTTTTTCCCATCGAAGTGCTGCTCTGCTGCTGTTGCAACGCTCATCTGCTGTAAATATGCCAGAAGCTTAAGTAGCTAATGATCACAGCCGTTTGAGGATGTCTGTCTCCCTGCTGGGAGAAGACATTGGAAGAGCTATTTCAACATGCGCAGTCTTCATCACTGGCAGGCACTGGGTGTAGTCAAAACCTGCCAGTCATCACACAGTTTCTATATTTCCTTCACTTTTAAACAACTTGGCCACGAGCTATTAAAATAAATACAAATATTCTTCATTAGAGCAGTTATAGTGGCCCCCTTGTCACTCTAATCATTTTTACCTGCATTATGAGATGGAGTAAACAGCTGCTATTACCTATAATTACCCATGAAGTTGAAATGTTATTATTCTTACATTATATTCCTCATTAATTTGTATTATGTTAATGGCCCATTTCACCGAGGCTTTGTTTTGGCATCTTAAAATCTGCACTTCAGTCCAAATGTGAAACCGTAATTTGTAGTTTTACAAACTTTCACTATTCGTCTTTGAAAAGGTCAGCAACAAGTAAGTAATCCCACATTATCGTACTCCCCATCTGTGCGACGTACCTGCTTCCACAGCCCTCACTGTGATGTTGTGCCATCCTGCCGTCTCACGGTCCAAAATCTTCTCCAGCGTGATGGCACCCGAATCGGGGTCGATGTGGAAGATCATGTCCTCGTCCGTGGTCCGATCGATGGAGAACCTTTAACGATAAAGCACGGGAGGCGATATAAATGGTGAAGATGAGAAGCTGTCAATCATTATACAGGAACGTCCATTTTTAAGTACCACGACCCAGCCAGAGGTCAGACTCAGGTGCCGTCTGACTGGTCAAGAGTCCATCAGAGGAGCGGCCTGCGAGAAGAGGCTGTTCCTCCAGTATCGTGAGAATGTTGGTCACGTGTCGTAAAAAACAAATTAGGTACTGAATGGACCAAAAACGTATCTGGTCATATTTTCCAAATGGAATCGCATTCGTATTGGTGTTTGATTCATATCAGCACCTCATTATATGGAGTAATTAAACCAACAAGAGCAAGTTCTGTAGACCCCGGTCTTTGATGATGTGTGCTGTAAATGGCCGCCGTCGTTTTATCTTTGTTCTACTTCATTCACGTATCTGTATTCTATATATGTTGGACTGGAGAGAAACAGGGTTTTTTTTGTTGAGAAATTGACAATAAAGCTGACTTTAACTTTTGAATCCAACTCTTAATTGGTTCAGGCAATTCCTTTTCTCCCTAAAACGATTCCTTCACTGTGGTTCAAAAGGAGAAAATAATCCTTTGGATTCCAGTACACGACTTCATTTGACTTCATTTTGTAGGACAGCAGTAGGAGGACCTCATCCCCTTTTTAGTCTCTTTACAAACCTTTTGTACATAAACACGGAGTCTCTCATGGAATAAAAAAAAAGACAGACGCCTCCATCAAAGAGAAGACTTGGCGGTTTCCCACTTCTCCACCATCAGCAAAGTAGTACCTGTGACCTTTAAACTAGTGAATCGTTCTTTGATCGTGTTCGTATGGCGTGAACTAGCTTTTGACAGGTGCATCTGCATGCAACGATGTATGTCTGTGAGGTGGAGGGGTTGGTTCCATCTGGAGAACCTTGTTTTTAGTGACAGAACCTCTCTCTGCAATAGAGGGCCGGTCTTGCTGATAAGATCCGCAGTAAAACCTCATCACTTTCTGCTTAATGCCAGAGCTCGCTAACCTTTCTCAGTAGGTGGCTCCGAGCCAATCTCTCACCTCTTCGCTCACTATTCCACTAACATCAAACACACACACACACACGCGTGTCACGGGCGCACTTTCAGCTCCAGGCTGCCAGGACACCGGTGAACGACAGATCTGCCATTGTGTCGCACTTTAGTACACCTGAAACTCTGGACCTCATGCATTTTTAATGGAGGTAATTTGCAGAAGGCGCCGCGTGTCTCTGTGTCGGTGCGACTGTCCTTATCTACACTCCCCTCTCACACCCCGATGGCTCATCCGAGCAGACATTGGTACGCAAGATTACGGGGCGATATGTTGTTGTTTTTTTATCACACACAGTGAGCCGAAAGCAACAAAAAAAAAAGACGTACAGCTCGGCTTCATCCATCTGACGCAACCCACTATTCATCCTTTCCTTGTGTTTCATTCCGTCTTCAAGAGGAATTGTTAAGTGTTGTCATGCAAAGCATTGCTCTTTAATAGCATTATTCCTTTTTTTTTAGCAGTAATCTTTCCACAGCAGCAGCAGTTTAGGGCCAATGTTTTGGTTGATATATTTTATCAGGCTACCTACTGTTGCAAAAAGCAGCTGTGTGCCATTCAATATTATATCTTCATCCCTCCCCAAAAAACAAAAGCGGATTTATTATATTGTTACCAAAGAGAACCAATGAGTTTAAACCTCACTAATATTGGGTCAGAAACGATGTCTCCTTTAAAAGCTCCATTCTTTTGTATGCATTATTATATTGGAAGTATTTTCTACAAAAGGAAATTCCTGCAATTGCTTGCACCCATGCATCAGTGAGTGAGAGGCTGATCAACTCTCACAGCTATTCTTTGGCTTTTGTAGGGCATCAATCACACAATAGTTCATGTTTCTGGCCAAATAATTGACGCAGCCAAGACGCAGGGTGGGTTAAAATGAGAGGGTGTGAGAAGTGCAGGTCATGTGACTCATGCGAGTAAAAATTGTACATTGTTCTATCGCGACAAGTAGCTCACGACAGGTAAATTACCCCCCCCCCCCCCCCAACACACTAAAAGTCGACCCGGGCCGCACCTGACAGGCTTGTTCTTCACGTCCGGATCCCTGGCGGCGACGACGCCGACCAGCGCCCCGACTTTGGCGTCCTCCTGCACCTCCATGACGGCGCCCTCCGCCGGCTGGAAGACGGGCGGCTCGTCCACGTCCGACACGCTGACGCAGACGATGGTCTGGTCCCCGAAGGAACCCAGCTCCGCGAAGCGGGGGTCCACGTGCTTGTTCACGGCCTCCACGACGACGTTGTGCGTGCGCTTGGCCTCGAAGTCCAGCGGCTGAGAGAGAAAAAAAAAAAAGAGACTCTGTTTCACATGCTTTCATTTCAAAGGGGCTTCGTGTGAAGCACTGACAACAGCGCAAATGGATGATAGCAGCGCTAAGCCAAAGGCTGTAGTGTCCAAGTGACCCTTGTTGTTGTTGTTGTTGTTGTGACTGCAGCTGACCACTAAGTCAACACCACTGGTAGCTAAAGAGAAAAAGATGATGTTGATGGTTCCAGTGAGGCAAAATCTCCTGCTGGCTGAGTGGTCTCATGTCCGCTACGGGGCATAATTCACAAGAAAAATGACACTTTAAGCTGTACGGCTTATTGACTAGAACCCTTTAGCTGATGGGAGCCCCCAAACAGTTTTTAATGATTATTAAGCAGCAGATGCCGAGTCACCTGCTGATTTACAGCCAAACAAACTCCTAATCACTTTCTGTAAGACTGTAAAAAATAGTATGAGGTCTGGTAAGGATTGATTTGTGTGTGTGACAAAGGAGCTTGATCTAATATCTATAGATCAACTCAAAAAAACAACCCGCGGAGACGGCAGCGCAGCCCTCTTTTTTTGAGTCGAACCGTACCTTCTTGATGGAGACGACGGCCTCCTGCGTCTCTACGTCGGTGGTGACCTTGAAGAGCTCCCCTTCCTCTTTGATCAGGTAGCTCATGTCGGTGTTCTCCCCCATGTCGGCGTCCGTTGCGATGACGCGTCCAACCGGCGTGCCCACGGCCGCCCCCTCGGACACGGAAAACTGGTACATCTCTGGGGGTTGTGGAGAGTTTGGTTTAGCAAAGCAAAAAAAAGTGGAGAGGACGGTAGAGGGGTGAAGAGTGAGAAGAGATGGATGGGAGTAGAGGAGGAAAAGTAGGAAGATGAGTAACAGAGATAAAGAAGCTAGAGACAGGAAGAGAGACGGGTAGTGAAAAAAGGAAGTGGGTTGGGATTATAATGAATGAACAGCGGGAAGTAAACTTCAGGCGGTCACTACTGAGTTCATAGAAAAGGGAGAATGTGACATAACATTTTGTTCATACACAACGATGTCTTCAATCCGAACACATCAATCTCACAGCGGCCCAACTCTGATCACTGTGAACACATAATTACATGAATACAATTGTGACTGACTCAAACATGTCGTCAATCCTAAATCTGAAGTTCTATCCTAAATGAATAAAAAGACTGAAGTAAAAAAAAAAAAAAAAAATCTCCCAGATTTCATTAAAAATACATAAAGATAAACGTAAGAAGACGAAGCTTGATGTGATCACATCAAAGTCCTTAATCACAGACGCGACGCCATCTCCGCTTGCATCTTATTTATGAAGCTGCTTTCCAAACTCTATCTATTCCCCACACCGTACCCTGAAGATACTATAATCCTGCAGGGTTTATCCCTCTGACTGGGTAAATATGATTTACCGAGATGGAGAAAAAAAAGGATTTGTACAGAAATAAGAAAAGGTGTGGAGACATATCTAATGCGATCCAGCAGGCTGTCAGATGCTGTTCCCCCAGCTGTAACAAAAGTAATAGTGGTCTGACTTTACTCCAAAAGGGGGGGGGAAATAAAGAGTTAAAATGAAAGGAAGTAGCCTACATTTTAGTGTTTTATTTACAATGACACAACCCCTGATGCCGTTTGCTCTATGGACACTTACTCAACTCTCTGTAAACGTTTTAAGTTTTAAATACTTCGTATCAGTGGAGTTAAAGGCAGATAGCGCCGAAAAAACAACTTGACCATCGTGAACCCCGCAACGTGACGACGTGGGAGCGATAAACCGCATTGATTCAGGGCTCTTCTTGGGCCTCACTTAAAAGCACTGATCAAACGTAGCAATCCTGCACTTTTCGTTTTAGGAGCTGCAGGTTTGATGAGCTCATGGATCGGAGTGGAGTTGATCACCTCGGAGGCCGTTCACCGCGGGGCCCCCGGCGCTTCCATTGCAGAATCGGTGTATCGCCAACTCCCTCCGCGCTTCTTTCATCATCCTCGCGGGGCTCCCGCGTCGCCTCATTACTCTCGTTCCTCTCTCTCTCTCTCTCTCTCTCTCTCAACCCTCACTTCTGCGTTTCACATTCTCAAGATATTTCTTCCCTCTCCCGTCTCGGCCGTTTCTCTCCCCCCCCCACCGCCCTGCAGTGAGACCATGTGCGTGAGACACTTACTCTGCGGGAAGCGCGGCGGGTTGTCATTAACATCTGTGATCACTATGGTCACTGTGGTGGAGCCCGAGAGGCCGCCCATTTGTCCGGCCATGTCTGTTGCCTTGACGACCAACTCGTACCGATCCTGTGTCTCGCGGTCCAAATCTGCCACTGCTGTCATGATGATTCCTAATAAATTGAGGAATGGAGGAGAGGGAGACGGGGAGAGAGGAAAAGTACGAGTAATGAGTGAGGTTACTTGAAACGTTGCATTAGCGGTTAGCACTTAGAATAACCGACTGTATCGCAACATCAACTTGTGCTAAGTGCTGCGTGATGGGGACACATTCCACTTGACCTCCGCAGGGCTGGCTGACTGTACGGGAGAGGTTGTGGCACAACAAACAGCATTTCATGGCTGAGCTGTATAGGAATAATATATAAGGGGGAGGAATGAAAGCGTTCCCCAGCCAACCCTATGCGGCATCAAAACGCACCCACGGCTGGTAAGACTGCACTGAAACTTAAAAAGTGGATCTCCAGAGAGCATCGGGTGGCATGGAATAAATAATATAAAATGCTTAGTATCATAGTGAGTGAGTTGTAAGGCACACAGAGAGAGAGCAAAATGCAAAAGCATTGTTCACGCACATGAACCCTGTTGTATTTTAGTGCCGTTGGAGGCAACGGGACCCGATTTTGTTTTTTTCAAATTTTAGTATCTTTGGATTCCATAACGGCTTCCTGTTGTCAGTACAAAAGAAAATACCAAAAATGTTCCTCCTGACGTTTCCGTAGAGACTATGTATTTGTTTACTCAAATAGCCAGCACTGTGGCCTCTCTTCATGTTCGAAAGCTGTCTCCCTCACAAACCAGCACATATTCCTTCTTGGTTTAAAGGAGACATTCTCATTCTGGTCCCAGCAGCAGCAGCAGCAGCAGCATCAGTCGCTGGCTGGTTTACTGTGCTGTAATATAATTCCACTTTACCCCTTGGGATTTTCCACATCAGAATCTATTGATGCATTTTCTGGGCCCGGTGTGCTGTCTCTCTCCCAAAGGTTTGCATTGTGTTGGGTACACAACTTAGCTGATTCACGTTTAGCCCAGGGCCATGTCCTATGAGCAGCCAAAATACAGTACAGCACACCGGAGATAAGGAGGGCGACGGATGACGTGCTCCTCTTTCGCCCACCCAAGACCCCGAGGGGAGGCGTCGAAATTAGGATTGTCACAAGTAGAGCGCCAATCAAGGCAGCTAGTGTGACTGTATGGAGATGGGTCTACTTGGACTGAATGAATGTCACAGATATAACACAGTAATGGGGCCTAAGACGCCTGAAAACAACCAACAATCTTTTAAAAAAACCTGCCAAAACGCCAAAAGGAACACAGTGATTTGCTGCGTAGCCTTGTTGTCAAGGTGAGACAGATGGATATTAATGAGGCAAATTTCAGAGCTGTTTTGTCTGTTCTTCCATTTGCCCTCTTTGACTTGCACCCATTAGGCCCCGGCCGTCTCCCTGCAAACGTGGGGGGGGGTGGGGGAGTGGGTGGAACCGGGGGGGGGGGTCCTGAGACAGAAGCTGTGATGAACCGTCCAGTCCCACTGAGGCAGAGCCATTTATCATCCACGCACACAGGCTGACCAAGTCCAAGTGGTGGAGAGACCAAAAAGAAAAGAAGTCATTAAAACGTTAGGGCTGTTCCCTGCTGGGGGAGGGGGGAGGGGGGGGGGGGGGGGGGGGGAAGATTTTTGGTCAGTCTCATGGACCTGAAAGGGAGAGTTTTCCTCGGATCAGGATCTGGTGGAAATGTAATATACCAGTGGGGTAAGTCCAGGTTCTACTAAACACTGCCGACCGTGGCTCTGTGTGCCATAAGGCTTTTTGGGTGTTTGCTAAAAGTAGCTAGCATCTACTGGTTGAAGCGTTTACATGATTCGCCAATCGATTTTGATTGATCTCGGTTCTCTGTGGTCCCTTGGATTGACATTGATTCATCTTTTGCGGCACAAAAAAAGAAAAGAAAAGAAAAGGCAGGGGTCCGAATGGTCCCTCTCTGTTATCATTCTTACCCGTGTGCCTGTCAACTGTGAAAATCTTTTCTCCATCCAGTACGCTGTACACAACCCTGGCGCTGCTGCCGTAGGTGGGGTCGTCAGCATCCGATGCAGTCACCTTCATGACAGATGTTCCTGTTGAAAAGAGGCCAAATTGTGTCAGAGGGATGAATAAAAATAAGCGCCACTGGGGGAACTTTTTGAAACCAGTGTGCTATTGAGAGTGAGGAGATCTGTAACCGGCTTTTCAAGAGGGGCCCGAGGGGAACACGTTCGTTACGGTTTTTCTAAAATGTTAGTTTAGTGGTCGTGTGGTGGTGTCATGAGAGGCGGTTGCTAGGTGACCGTCACGGTTCAGCTTGTGAGCGACGGGATGCAGCACAGTGACAGTAATGGAGTTATGAGTTTGTTTCTGTGATTAGAGGAAAAGTCACACCAGATAGCGCTTTTATCTCGGTTTCTAAACTAGTTTTTAATGTTAAAAATAACCTTTTTCACTACGCCGCCGCTCGCCGAGTTGTTTTGCCTCTCGTTGGCGAGGAAGTTGTGCGTTTCCCAGATGAAAGGAAACATGGTGGCATAAAGTCAACATTTATCTTCAAAGACTGTAGGGAAGCACCAAAAATAAAATAAAATAAATCGACAACAAACAATTATTTGTGATTACCGCGCTTAGGCAGAGAATAGTATTTCAACACCAAGCCTCAAAATTATGAATTTGTGGAGCAGGTGTTAAATTAATTATTTCCAGTGCAGTACATTTGTCAACAGTGTTCATATCTACGAGCCTCCGGCAGTGACGAGACTCGGCACATCCCTCCATTTAGTCACACCTTTTAGTCAAAATGCTGAAGACATTAAAACGTCCTTTTTTTTACCTTAAGAAACAAAACTGTTTACCTGCCTCTCAGCAAGTAAGCACTCCCCCCCCCCCCCCCCCCCCCCCCGTTCTGTAAATAATTTAACTAGGGGAAAAAATGAAATAAGAAAAAGGGGGACGTTGCTGGTTTCCACAGGTCCTCAAGGACGAGAAGTCGGTCTTTGTCTCGACGCCTCTGGCCCGACGGGTAATTACTGACAGCTGGTGTTGTCTGCCAAAGGTCGCCGCTTGTAGCCTTTCTCAGAGCCCTGTCATGCTACTGTCCGGCCACATAATGGCCGTATGCTAATGTTGCTAATTAGCGGGAAGTGTCAAGAGCACTGTTTGTTTCCTGTCATCCAGTGGAGCTCTTAAGGCGCCGTCGAGGGAAGGGGGGGGAAAAGGCCCGGTGGATTATCATTAAAGTCAGCGGGCCGTTAAACACCTATAGAGCTCTTTTTTTTTTCTTCTTTTCCTCCTTGTAGGTAAATAGGAACTATTCCGTTTGCATGTATTCTACCCGGTCAGTGATGAGAGGGAAACAAATGATCGACATGGGAACGCGACAAAAGGTGAATTATCCTGAGAAACAATCGGAGAGAAATGGAGGGACAGATGGATCAGCGTTACTTCAGCGGGCACAAAAATCCTGAGAATCATTCATTCTGGCACTTTCGCCGGCCCTGTGTCCTGATATATTGCAGCTCACGGTGGATTCAAAGCGCTGCATATTAACTCGGATGGAATGAGCCATTAATTCAAATTCTAGGTCTTACCTGCCGCTGTGGGTCCAACCAAGGCATTTTTGTCCATGGATTACTCCCGTATCTTAATTTTCCCCAGGTAACAATCAGTTTGATGCTCAGCTGTTTCATGGGTACTGGCTTGCAGCAGCGTTAGATGGCTTGGAAGGACTATATAAATGCAAATGTTTCTTTATTGTGTTTATATTAAAAAGAGAAGTGAACCAGGGAGTTTTGCTCTCTGGGTTCTTATCAAAGCTCCAACCTGAATCTCTGTTTCTAGTGGGAGAAGTCATTACGTACAGTATTTGTTGGCGTTTTTTTTTTTTTTTTTTTCTCACACAGATTTGACTGTTAATGGAGTCGTGGGAATTCAATGAAAATTATTGACTTTCCCAGAGTCAAATGTAATGCATACTGGAATGGGAGAAGTGGGTCTAATGGAGAGTGAAGAGTTCTCTTTTTCTCTCGCTGCCTAAAACTTCAATCACAAATTGCTCTCAGGTGAGACAGTACAAACCGCAGCAGTAGTCATTTTACTTATCAAAATATAAAGGGTTGCTTCCCTGTATTCCCCCCCCGATGGACACCACTGTTCTGGATGAGTTCTGAGGTTTAGTTTTACAACAAACCCATATTTGTCTCAACATTTCTATGCAAAAACAGCAATTGAATGCCCCTATCAACTATACCTTATGCCATTTCTGTTGTCAATCCTGGGTTAATATTCTCCTCTGGCTGAAGGGGTGTGTGTGTGTGTGTGTGTGTATTTACTATCGCACATTACTGTTGGGTGACCACGGTCAGATGAGGTCGACATGGCAACCAGCAGGCAGAGGGCCTCGGAAACGATGCTTTTCAGCTCTGTATATCTGTATATGTACTTTTTACAAATGCGACGTGCGTTATTCAGAATTGTTTGGTGAAAAAAAACAGATGTTTATTCCCCTCACTTACTTATACATTCTGAGCCTGGAGATATTTACACCATCAAAACAATATTAAAATAGAAAAAGTCAGCAACGTTTCAATTTTCATATGCAAATGTTTTCCAATGTAACACAAGTGACTCTCAGTTTAATAACTGACATGACAGCCACTTCAATTGTTGACATGTTCCCTGCACTCACGAGGACGGGCGTTCTGCGCGGTTTCAAGTGGCCGTGCAGCTTTAACGAGGATGTGGGTTCGGTTTAATCAATTAACCCTCCAGCGGAGCAAAAAACGCTCCAGACATACAGTAATTGAGGCTGTACTCCAGATGTTTATTTAACACTCATTTACCACTCCGCTTAACGTCTCTTTAATTCACTAAACAATGCCAGTATGTCAGTTTAACAGCCAAGGAAGCACAATATTTGTATTATTATTTTATATTTTAGGCTTTGCAGTCATTTCGATGAGTTAGTCGGTTTCTCCCTGGTACCCAACGGTACTTCTGACAATGCTTTAATGTGTTCAAGGTGGGAAGAAAATCACAGAATTGCACATGCAGCGTGGGTTCCACACCGTCTCTGTGGAAAGGGTAACGCAAACAACATTCTGATGCAAAACGAACCCGGGGTTGCATCTGTGGTTAAATGGAGTAAGAAATAGGGTTGTTTTTTTGTGGCTTCGAGGATCCCACGGACGGCGATAGCTCTTATAGTTAGATTAATGCACAAGTTGGGCTTAATGGCGTCAACATAGGCTTCACCACACCATTTCAGCACTCTGGGAGAGATGGTTCAATTACTGCGGGGAGGGAGCTGGAGGAGCGCGAGACACTAGACTGACAGCTATTTAAGAGGCAGCCTCATAAAAGAGATTTGTGCCCGTCTCAGCTGGTGCCGCGCTGGGTGCGGAGCTGGGGAGGAGGGGGGGGAGGAGGAGGGGGGGGGGGGGAGGGGGGAGGGGGAGAGGGGAAGGGGGGGGGTCGTCTAACGGCCGCAGCGCTGAGCCTCTCTGCCTGCTACGGCCCGCCTTAATCTGGAGGACTGAGTGCTCCCCGCCCGCATTATGGATCATTTAGTAAAGCCATAAAAGCTGAGGTGTTTTCACATGAAAAGTTATTTCTTCACTACTTCCGCTGTGATTCATGCCTCTCTCGTCCACGTAAATGCCACAGGAGGGAGGGAGAGAGGGAGAGAGAGAGAGAGGGGGGAAAAAGGACAGAAGAGAAGGCTGAGAGAGAATGAGGCAGGAAAGGGAGAAAATGACGCCATGTCATGAAAGCCAATGCTTGCTTACATTGATCCTCTTCCAGATCTCTACAAGGATTTGGGATGTTTTTCATCTCGTCTGACAGATTGTGAATCTAATCTTTGTTAGCGTGGCAACAGTTGTCTTTTAATCCTTACATACTTTTCGTATTTAATGCCCCACGCCGTATGGCCGGGTCAGTTTTGACATCAAGGGCTGACTGATGTCAGCTAAGGGACCTTTTATAATGTTGTGAGCCATGTTTTTATGATTGGTGATCATGACTATCATTTGTTTTGGAGAGCAAATTGTGGGCCAGCAAGGCATCTCATTTAAAAAAAAATGCATATCTTATTAGTTTTAAGCATTTTTCTCCAGAAGTCGGGAATAACGTTGTTTTTTTTAGACACAACATATCCCTTGGAGATGTCAAAATGTCTAACGCACAATAAAGATAATGTCAATACTACATCACATCTCCACAACAATTAGGTAATTCAAGCATTAATTAAGGTCACAGTTGCAAATCAATTGCTCCTCATCCACTGAATTAACACCCTCTCTCCATCCCTCCTGCTGCCACATCCGCCCTAATTCATACACATGACCACACACACATCAGCGTAGATCAATCACATCAAGCGCATAACGGCGGATGTTGCATGAAGCAGGTGGCGGAGAATATTGATTGTAAGTGTCTCATGGCGTGTTGCATTGATCACTCCTCAGATATTTTGCTGCTCTTAATGTTTCATCTTCAGTTAGCAGGACAGGGCACAGGGTGGTGGGGGTGGGGGGGGGGGGTTCTGAAAGGAATTGGCAGCCTCCTGGGCAACCTTTCTGGACCACATCAACAGGAAGGGCAATTATGACTTCAACCCACTTGTGGGAGACCTTGCGCTATGTGCAAAAGAAAGTGGGGGACTTGTGTCTCATGCTGAGCGAGAAAGAGAAGGACAGAGTGAGAGAGAGAGAGAGAGAAAGAGAAAAAGGTCAAAAAGTGATAAATCAATGAAATAATACATGGGTCGCGTTCTTTGATCACCAATGTACACCTAACGGAATGCTTTGTGGTTTCTGTTGACTCACAACGTCATTCACACAAAGGGCTCTTTGTTCTGGATTTGCTGCATCTGTACAGGTCAAACATGCCAAAACAAAAGAGGAAAAATTCATTTTCAGGGACACCAAATAATTGTTTAATATTGTTGAGGAGAGAAAGCTCGGTCAATAACCCTTATTGACCGAGCTTTCTCTTCTACTGCTTTGTTCTGCCTCGTGTTATTTTCTGTGTCACCACAAAAGTCCTTCAAAAATTCGGTTGTTTTGTGTATTACAGCTGGGGCAATGACCTTGGTGAGGACTCTCGAAACATACATTTCACAAGGCTTCTCCTGTGCTGCTGCTGCTGCTGCCTTTCTTTTATTTCAATCTCCATAACTCATTTCACATGTTTTGAAACTGAAGCACCAGTAGTCTGCCAGTAGATGTCCTTTGTCCTGTGAAGACACTGCTGATGACCCGTGCACCAGCCATGTTGCCCTCAAAAAAAGGTGTGCTTGGTTCTTCAAATCCTCACAGTTTCCAGTGGAATGAACATTTTGTCCATAGACCTACAAAATAGTCACACACAAATAATCCTTTTATTTCATGACATAGATTTATCTCTTACTGAGATAATATTGAGTTATGCAAGAAAGCCTGATGGCCTGTTTGTCAATATCTCCTACTTCACAACATGGCTAATAAAGGGCTCGGTAATTCTACACTGAATCATCTCAGCTATTATCTCCTAAATCACGTGAGGATGCCGGTCATCTTAATGTCTGTTTTTTCTAATCTGCTTTTTCATCCGCGTGTTGTTGTTGTTTTTTTTGCATTCAGGGACTTGTCAGTCAGCGTCACCTTGAGGTCAGAAGCTAAAGGGACGGATGCCACTCAAAGGTCCCGGGGTCCTCTCTGATGGAAATCCGCATCGGTCACAGGATTAGCTACGTGGAGACGTCTCGCCCTCGTCGGGATCCCGCCATCGAGGGGCTCACGTTCCCGCCGGATTCCCTCGCTGCCGTCTCCGACTTTTGAGCGGCAGGTGAGGATGCCGTCGTCGGTGACTAAATGGTTTTCAGACGCGGCAAACCTGCGCCCACTCGACGGATGTCTCAGCGTGCATGTTGGAACGCGGCGGAATGCTGATTTTAAACTGAAATCGCTTGTCTTTGTTACTTCAGCATCGGCTGAGCGCGTAGAGCGTAAGGATTAGATTGAGGTGCCACTGTGTCACCGACGCTGTGTCTTCAAACTCCACCCATCCAATGCTCAACTGAACAAAATGCCAAACGACAGTGTGAAGTAATGTCGGGTATTATACTAGTTTGACAGCACATTAGCCTCTGGGTTTTTAAAGCTACTGAGGCGTAGCTCAAAGCTACATTCATATTTAAACACTTACCATTGCTGGTAGAAAACAAAGGCAATTCAAATAGCAAATATTTTCATCTGTTTATCTTAGCCCCAAAATAGGGTTATCCATCATATTTTGGGGAATAAATAATCATGTTGAATCACAAAGCTAACCCCAAATTAAGAAAGCATTGACTTTTTTGCACCTCCCAAAACCTTCACATTAACTCTCAGTTGCATTCATTAGCCTGCCTTGACAAAACCAGAACCATCAACTTCCACACGAAATCGAACTCTATATTCATTCACTTTTCATCTCTTTTGGATTTCTTTCAGAGGGTAACGGCATAGACGTAAAGGTTGTCCACACCAACCTAACCCCTCACGCTAAATGAGCCTTCATGCAGATTAAATATGGGTCTCTGGCAGCGCTAGAAAGCCTCTCCGGTGGTTGCAACCTCACAGGGATGAAAGGGCTTCAGAAGCTAAACGTGTACGTATGCAACGCCCACGAGGGGTCCTCATCCCCGATTATCAACACCTACGAGGGCCTTATCACACTCACACCATGGTCATTTACCACCCGTACAAATGATAGGCCACGTGGACTTTCAGCAGCAACCCCCCCCCCCCCCCCCCCCCCCCCCCCCGGCTGTGACTTACATTGAAGGTCACGGCCCACTTTGGGTTGAGGTAGAAAAGATTTCCAATCTCATGAGCATTTAGAAACCTTGCGACTTGCAATTGGATACAGTAGATACCAAAGGCCGACAAGCACAAAACCTCCCAGGTAATCCTTGTCTGGGTAATTCAGCTTTTTATGCTTTTAGTCTGTGGATTGTGCGGCCTGCGGGACCACGAAGGTGCTCCGTTTCGCCTCAGCCTCCGTCCAGTGCAGCACGCACGGGCTGAATGCCGACCGTCCCTCTCGCTGCCGCAGCGAGGCGCGCCACGTGCCATTCAACGATCCCCTTGACTGATGTCACAGAGGCGCACACTCCTCAGCACTAGAGTTGAGTCGACCTGGTCCCGCATGCTCTTTGGGGTCTGCCTTTTGAGGCAATAGGGCAAATATCTCTCAAAACACCTTCTCTCAAGACGCCGCTTCCGCGCTGTGAGTGCGCCACGTCGGTCTCGCCTGCAAATGGACTTCTTTGTCGACGAGCATTGACCTGATCTGATTTTTTACTTCCTGCGATGCGGAAGAACACATGTTGCACCGTCTCGAGCGAGGTTTAACATGGGTTTTAATTTATCTTTTGCTACAGAGGACCCTCTGTTGCAGGACACCAACAACGAGTTGCATTGCAAAATCAGTGAGAGCAGCAGACCTGGTCTCACTGATTGCGTGGCGACGTCACACAGGCCTGCCGGTCGGTGGGGGTACAGCCCCAGCAGGGGGGTGGGGGACCTTACCCTCATCCGGGGTTCACCCAGAGACAGACCACAGCGCCGTTTCATCCGTTTCACATCCGCGAGATGTATCTCAATCTTTCCCGGATTCATTCGCCGTTGAACGTGCAGCTGCAGATCTGGCGCTTACACACACACACACACACACACACCAGCGGGTGTCCCTCTAATCCGATCCTCACCGTTTAGCAGAATTAACGCCATGAATCCTTTTCATCCACAGCGCTGTATTAAATTCCCGTTTTGCCTCCCTGCTTGATTATGCGTGGCGTGTAGAGGTTGGAAACTAGTTTCCTGTATCACAGTGGGTCTTACGCTGTATCAGATTGACCCATGAGCCCAATAGACACCGCTCTTAGAGGGCAGAAGGCACTACTAAAAGTTCCATGACAACGTGAGTAGAGGCACAGCACCACATCAACTGTGGGCTCCCCTCGCTGCTCCTTTGCCTGGAGGATGAAATGTTGGTTTTGGACGTCACGTCTCGTCATGTGTAGGATATGAGAAGCAGGCAAGGGCGCGAAAAACATAGCAGCCACTGTGCATGTGCGATTAACCGAATGGTGGCAGCTCCTAGAGGGGTAAACCAATACTCTGTAGAAACAAAACATTACTCACTTTTTAATTAGACTTTTTTGTGTGTGTGAATTTAAGATTTTGATTAGATTACATTGTGATGGGAAGGTGGATTATTGCACAGGATTTAGCAGATACTGTATATCAGTACATTTGAAGAGAATATGTGTGAGAGAATAAGAATTTAAAAGCAATAGAAATATATACTTTTAATTGTCACCTCGACATAAAGGGTGTTTTTTCTATTCTGTTCCAAAAAAAGACATTTCCATCATGAATTAGAAATTCTCTGTAAGTGAATAAAATGTGTAAAATATTTCACATTTTATGTATGTTTTAAAAGAAGGGTGGAAAAAAATAAACTATGCCTTTGTGTGTTGTGGTGAAAATGGGAGTAATGTATGTCACAAAGCAGTTAAAAGTCAATAATGAACAAATTAAACCTACCTTGTTTGACTCTTGTTTCTACTTAACAACTTATGGCATATTTAGAATCCAAATAGATAGAATATAGAGCTTCAATTATTACAAGTATTCCACAAGCCCCATCTTCTAGTCACTCTGTAGTGTTCAGTGCAGGATGTCCTCTACCAATGAATTGTATTAAATCAATTCTTCACAGTCTTTATCATCATGAGTCAGAGGACACAGAAAGTGTACTAGAGAGACTCCATCCATGTTCCTTCTGTTTTTTTCCCCAACATAAAGTCATGCACAGTTCTCCAAGCAATATTCAATCATCCATGCAGTACAAATTTGATTTAGGACTGCAATTTCATTAGCCGCAAATTTTTCAAAGGACAACACAGAGCTCCGGCCCCTCACATTTCATCATCATCTTCGCTGCTCGTATGTTATTTGCCCTCTCTTCTCCTTTTCAGAGTTAACCAACCTTTGAAAGCCACAAACAGACAAATTCTTATTATATATTTTTTCTGTAGCAGATGCTGAGCTATAGCACACAGAGAGACAGCCATAAAGCATAAAGGGGGGGGGTTTGAGGCGTTAGACGCTATGACGGAGGCCGGCACTGGGGGACACAACAGGAGTGATGGCTAAAAATAAATATGCCACAAGCCTTTCCGACTATTACGATGCCCTCACGTTTTTCCAAAGCAGTTTGCTGTGCTGGTTGCGGCCCACGCTCGCAATCTGCTTCTGATGATGCGGCGTAAAAATCAGCTGCCTACAGTTGGGAAAAATTACAACAATTTCCGATGTTTCTGAACTCAAATGATGAATTGCAAATGGTTTCTTTGGTTTTTGGTTTTGGTGTTCAGACAAAAAAGCAGCGATGCATTTGTCTGGGCCTCAAGGAATTAGGACTAACCTTCTGCATATAGCAACCAGCCACAAATCCATTTTTAATTATGATTATAAATTCAACTGCTGGTTACACAAATATAGTTTGATTTTCAGAGTAGGCCAAGCAAGTTACCAACAAAGCTGGGCAGTACAGGTTTTTTTGTATAGCTATTTTTACTCCAACTTTTGAAACACTAGATTGGTTGGGGCCTATTTTTAGCTGTGGATTAATACACATTTGGTGCTGAGTGTGATTGTTCAGCGTCAGAAACAATCACTTAAGAGTTCAGCCGTTTAGTACTTTTACGGCAAAGAGGGATTCATCAAGCTAAAGCCAAGCGCATGCCTTGGCTACAGCGTTAATACTTGTTAGTAAGGTGGCACTTGGTTGGTTTGGATTATAGTTTCTTTCAGAGTATAAAAAGTGCCAATGTTCTCCGGCTATTTTAAGCTGCAGTTGGGTGGAAGGAGGGAGGACAATGTGAGTTAATGGTGGCGGTCGAGGTGGTCTGTGCCAAACTTTTTTTGTTGTTGTTTTCCTTTTAATCCCTTCATTTATATTACTGGTTGCCTGTGACCTTTGCACTGAAAGGACCAATGAAATATGTGAACGGCGCGACGAAAAGAAACAGCCGCTACCTCGTTAGTGCTCCGCAACGATGTTTAAAACATGAACTGCACACTTATTCGGTGCGTCACATGACTGAGGTGCAACCGGGTCGAACAAGGGGGGGGGGGCAGCCCCAGCGTAAGGGTCGTGATCATTAAAGATTACTTTAACAAGCATTCATCTGAGTGACTCTGGGAAGAAAACAGCTCTCTTGCTTCCCAGGTAATTGCCTCTTTTTTTTTTCTTTTTTTTTTTTGGTCCAAATCTCCGGGTGATTTCTACGCTATTCATCTCTCCACTTATTTGTGGTACCCTTCCGATGCAGGGACTCTCACTCTGTCGCTCTCTCCTACACACACACACACACACACACACACACAGACACACACTCCATTCAGCTTTAGAGAGCACTGTAGGCAGAAATGCCCACGGTTTGGATCATGCTGAGGAGGCAGAAATTAATTCCAATCAGGCTCGAACAGGGAAGAGCCATTCTATTCTGCATCACTCCCGGAGTCACTCACCCAAGAAACAACCCCGCCGCTACGGCACACGCGTGACACACACACACACACACACACACACAGGCACACGCATGCGGAATAAATCGGTATCCCGTTGTGAGCACGCGCGGTTTTTGTGATATCGTTTGGTAGCCAAACAGAATCATGTTTATTGGACTTCAGCGGGGGAGGGGCGTGACATTAATACCACGGCGATGAAGCCCCCGACACCCTCGTTCACCCGTCTTTTCCATTCGTCATGAGAACTTTAAGCTGTTGCTCAAAATGACGACACGTATGTCAGGATTCATTGTCGTGGATTCATTGTCAGAAGACACTATGTAAATAAGATAAACCCTCGCCACTTTGCTCTCTTCTGGAGCCCCCCCCCTTTATTCCCCCCCTCCCCCGTTCGTGATTTACCTCGTAACAGTGTGTCAGAGAACAAAAGCCACAAAGCTCATCTGGGAGTAATGCAATTTGCCTCTCCTTCCTCCCTGTGACTTTTCAGTCGTTTCCCCATATTTTCCCCACCTCAGAGGCGTAGCTCTGATATAGATGCTCCTCAAATGTCCTTGACACCGTTCTACTACTCTCTCATCCACAACGGATTCACTGACTCCAGATGTATTTTCATCTATGGTAACATCTCCTTCAGCATTTTCTTGCCTCACCTATGGGGGACAGCTCTGCCACGCTGCCGATGTAGGGGCCCTCCAAGAACTTGGGCTCGCTGTCGTTGATGTCCTGGACCTTGATGACAAACTCCGACTCCGGTTCCAGGGGGTCATTGGAAAGCTGGTCCCGGGCCCGGGCCCGTAGCGTGTAGAAGGCTTTCTCCTCTCGGTCCAGCCTCTCCGTAGCATGGATGTCCCCCGTTTGCTCATCGATGATGAATATGGAGCCCGCACCTTCTCCGGAGATGGTGTACTTGATGTTCCCCTCTCCTTCGTCAGAGTCCGTATGGATCTGTAAATTGAGGCAAAATATTTATAGCGCACACACTCCACCCGTCAAAACCCTTTAGCCGACACTTTTCCTCACTGTGGACTAATCGTCCATCCGTGGTCCCACTACGGAGAAGGGGTGAAGCAGCGGCAGGTGCAATGCTGGCGTTCTAATCAGCAGTGACCAAAAAAAAGAATGAACATTTCTTCTGATCATTCCCGAGATCTTACTCCCGATAGCAATTGCAGCTAAAGGCCCCCTCATTGCTCCCCCGTGGGGCAGCCGTCATCGCCACAGTTCTGGAGATGATTTACACCTTTCCTGCACACGGTGCCCTTCACAGGATGTGATGCCCAAATTAGGAGATCAAAGTCATTTCAAAGATTGTTAAAGGTAGAGACATAGAGGTGCCGGGGCTGAAAAGTGAACTTAAAAGAGCCCTTATAAATCAGAGCTATAGTTCCCCCCCTAATGTGATTAGAAGACATTCCAGGGGCAGCAATAGGAGCGGCATTGGCCCCCCCATCTCAACCTCCCCTTTGGCTCTTTAGTAAGCAGTAGATCTGCTCTCTCTCTCTCTCTCTCCCTTTCACCTTCCATCTGAAATTATTATTCAGTGCTGTCTATGCAGTGTAACTGTGGTTCAATCTACTGAGAAGACCAGGAGAGAGGGGGAATTACCCTGGCCTCCACGGTTAATATTTTATAAAGGCTTAATTAAATACAGGCTTCTATCACCCTTGCGGGGGTTTCATTAAGTATTTGTCGTAAAAACTGCAGAATAATGCAAGCCTGCGCCTTGATATTGCCTTCCTCGTCCATTTTCCCCCTCCCCGTTTTATCTCTCTGTTTTTGCCTTTTCTCCGTATTCTCAATCATCCCGAAGACAAACGCACCAACAGTCAGAGGAAATATACTGCTGGATACTTGGGTGGTATCAATATTTCAGCCCTAATAAAATGAATTCATTGGTCCAAGCTCCAGTTATCCAATAAAAGTTCCTGTAGTCGCGCGCCGCTGGTCATGTCTCCCTCACCCGCTCCCTGTATTTCTAAATTAGATTCGGCAGACATGAACATGTGTTGAAATGTCGTCATCGGCGGCTAATTCGATTGCACAAACACGGGCCCCATGAGCCCCCTGCCTACTGTACATGTTTCCACCCAGCAAGGCACCCTTGGTGTGCGCTCGCTACAACATGTGGACAAGCAAACATGCACAGAGGCTTCATCTTTCTGCTGGGGATGATGCTATCCACCCCCCCCCCCCCGCCTGTCAGTCCATCCTCACCGGAGTGATTCGAGTTGTCAGCTTGAAAAAAAAAAAAAAAAACACAGCGCGCTTAGCTAAGTTGTTCGAAGCACACTAAAGGTCAGCGAGCAAAAAACTGCAAGTCTGGCTCTAACGGCGTCGCTTCATCGGTTCGAGCAGCGATTACTGTGCGTGTCATTGTGTTACTGTGCATCCTGTTGTGCTCATGTACCTATGGGTCTGTGAAACAATTTACACGATTGACTAAAGTGCTCTTGTTAATTCATGTGAATAGTCCCTTCTTAAATACAGTAAACATAACAGTTGCATTAGTAGTGAGAAAGGTATAAAGACCATAAAGAAACCCTTTCCTCGCCCTAAACATTACAAAGCCTACCTCTTGATGATCAAATACTCAGTAAGGACACAATTCATGCAGCTCGCTGTGTTTGATACAATGACCACAGGAGGTGTGGTATGTCACATGACATTGAGAGTTTGCAATTTGAAAAACTAAAAAAGCCACTGAATTCTCTTTTCTTGAGGACATAATGAAATCTTATTTTTAAGGTAGAAGTATAACAGATTTTACAAATACGCAAAGGGCAAGCAATTTATTAAATTCTTACCTAAGTCATAAGGGTAAATGGACCTGCATGGTGCCTTTATTCTGCCTTTACATCACACACGTATTCGTACACCGCTAGCACGGGGCCACTGTACATCCTGGCGCCGGCCCATCAGGACGATGAAAGCGTCCACACTGATCCATGCAGAGATCCAACCAGGCAAAGCGCTCCATCTCCAGAGAAGAAAAAACGTACGTGTGACATTAAGAGTCATCTTTTGGCTCCGCTCACCTCGTGTGTCATCACGTCGACCTCAAACTGCGAGACAAGGATTGTAAGGGAGTGGGCGGGGGGGGCGTGGCCTCCAATGGACCAATGGTACCAAAGTCGACATATATATATTCAACTGAATATATGTAATCCTTACTGGGGATCAAAAGCCATGAAAAATAACTGAGTGTGCCTTTGTAACCTGAGCATAGCAGGAATGTTGTGGCTAGAAGGTGAACTTTTGTTCATGGAGTAGTTAGGAAGGCATTGGGGTTCACAGCTGAAGCGCGGCGGGGTGACTCAGGGAGGATGGAGGTTGCTGAGGCCTCGTCACGTTCACCTTTGGGTCATCACAAAGTGTCGAGCTGTCACTGCGGGCCAACCTGCTGAGCGGGGGTGACAAGTGACGCACACATGATGCACCGTCAGAGTTGTTCCTTCTTTTCTCCGGTGGTCAGCTCTTTTGAGTTGAGTCGCTAAAAGTATTTTATAAGCAAACAATCAGCTCGAGCAGAGGTATCCATCGTTGGTTTTTTACAAACTAAAAACATGCGCAGCACCTGCCGGTTGTTCTATCGGGAATTTAAAATGTTTACAACGTAAATGTCCTTCAAAATCACACGACAGAAGCAAAGAATGCGATAGAAGACACGAAGCACGCCCTCACATTTCCAGTGGAGACATCAGAACACGGGCCGAACCCGAGGCCTCCGGTTTATGGAGGGTTTCAAAGCAGCCAGCAAATTGGCTGTCTTATATTTAAGTCCGTGTAATCAGGAGTCGGCCCGCCACTTCTCACCGCAGCTTGTCAAGCTCTCTGATCTTAATAGCTTCAACGCGTTAACAAGGTGACGGTATCAGAGACAACGTAGGCGGAGACAGCTCCGGGGGGGGGGAGAGGGGGGAGGGTACAGGCGATGGGAGACGGGAGCCAGAGGCTAATGGGCAGCGCGGTGCACGGGAAGAAGAGAGACAAGAAGCTGCACTCACAAAAACGAAAGAGGCAACGGGGCTGGGACGAGGCGGCATGGGAGACCCGCCGAGGGCAAACACGCAGATACGGGAATGATAATGACATCACTTGAGATGGCAACGCAGAGTGAACAAAAGTCCCTTTTATCTTACAAAATGGGAAATGTGGGCTCCCTAAAACTGTCCCACAGCACCCCATTTTCTGGTTGCTTTTATTTAAATGAATTCTTTCCAGTTTTCCCTGCGTAGGCTTGTTTGTTTCTCTTTGATGAGATGCCTCGGATTGTTTAGACCTAGATTTGACTAATTATAGTTGTGTCTTTACCACGGTGAGAATTACCATCAACAGGCAGTGCATGGATTTCATTGATGTTTTTGTCCGGTGGATTGGGTCCATGGCTAAACACTATTATCTGTCATGTATATGGGAAACAAAATGAGTAAACAGTATGCCAACCAAGACAATGCAGGTACCACTTTAATGTGGAAAAATTAACAATTCCAAACACTTCCCCAAGACTATCCCCAGTGGGTCTTTAGTGACATTGTGTTGTTGCATTTAAGGGAGAAACAACAGCAAATAGAATACAACATACATTGGCTTTTTTTGAGACTTAGGCTATAAATAAAATCTAAAACAAATTCTTTTGAAGAAGCAACAAGAAATCAGTTCACGGGGAAACAGGATGAGGAAATCTACTCCAGATAGATTCATCCCAATTAAAGAGGTGGATACAAAAGAGACTGGGAATCTGTACATAAAAGCCTTGAACAATACTCTTTGTACGCACATGCCGCTCATATAGAGAGTCCATCTCTCTCGCTTTCTCTGTATCACACACGCCTCCCAAATGGATTTATGTCTGACAGCTTTCGTCCAAATAGAGAAAGTCCTCGGAGAAGAAGATCATGCCATTTGTGCCTCCTCTGCTCCCTTGAAACGCCATTCACGATCATCTGGGCTCCACGGCGGCTCTTACAAAAGGACTCTTTCTGTAAGTTCCCCACTCCGTTTCATTCACTCCAATCGCAGCTACATCATTTATATCTGCAAGTATCTATTAATTTAAACGTACTGTTCGAAGCTGCCAGTGTAACGCCGCGTGAGTGACCATTTTATTGCGAAATCTGATTTCATTAGCAGAGTGGTGGCAGCCAAAGTGGGAGAGAGAGAGAGAGAGAGAGAGAGAGAGTTTGCTGAGTTGGGGTGAGGTAAGTAAAAAAAAAAGAAAAAAGGCTTGTTGTAATTATCCAGCACATAGGTTCGCTGCCTGGCTTTAATCCTCTACTGCTCATACTAAAGTGTTTGATACTAAAAAAAGAAAAAAAAAAGAAAACCCCAGAAGAGTCCTTCGGTGCGGGAGAGTTACACGGAGACATCCGTGCTCAAACAAACCATTAATATTACCAGCGCCGGCCTTTGCCCGAGTCGCGGGGAGTCCAATAACTTTAAATAATGATATCAATAAAATGATCCCTCCCGCTGTGTCACTCCCTCCAGCTGCAACCACCCCCCCCCCCCCTACACTCCACTGCCTTACAGCGGCCCGTCCTCTAATGAATCACAAGTCCCTTCTTCACCATCTTCCTTTTGCAACCTTCCCTCTTCCTCTGCTCCTTTCCACGGGTACCACTTCATTACTCTCCGTGGTGCTGTGTGTTGTTGCATCCCATTCACAATGGCTAACAAATAGTGGCCAAAATGATTCATTAACAACTGACCCTTCTGCGGAAAAAAAAACATCTCCATTAATGTGACGGAGCAGAGAGATCAATATATATGCAGATGACATATTAGCCGGTCTTGTCTAAGTGATTAGAAACCCGGGGGGGGGGGCGGGGGGTTTCACACGATTGATGCGTGTGACTCATCGGCGAGTCTCACGCTGTCCGAGTCGGGTGTCGCGTCTCCCCGAATGACGCCGCGTGGAAGGCAATCGAATCGAGCGCGCCGTCGGCTTTCATCGCCTCAGTGAAGTTAGATTGAAGAGCGGCTCATCAATGGGATTTGAACAAGACGAGTGAAACGAGTGGGCAAAACACGAGCAAATTGACACAAAGATATTTCATTCAACGTGTTCTACATTAGCTGAAATCACGTTAAATTACAACATCGCAAAACCGAATCGTTAACAGCACGCTGAGTAACATTGCTGTAGCTGACCAAGTGGTTTAGAAATAAAAAGGAGAAAAGGTCTCCCTTGTCAGATTGAAAAATAAAGTACAATTTTGAGGCGGGTTCACTAGTCGTTGCCGACAGTTTGAATTGAGTTGTACACTTGGAATTGTGTTTGTGCAGCTGTATGATCTGCCTGACAATCAGCATCCATCCTCTGGTTCCTCTCGTGGGAAGGCATCTGCTGTAATTATTCTGTATAATTAGAACATGTGATTTCGACTCTTCGTGTGTACTGGAAATGGCACTTGTTGGTTGGCACCAATATGTTCTTAAATGCATCGGGTTTTTTTCTCTTTAACGATTAATCAGATATTTAACAACTCAATTCTCAAGGGTTATGATTCTGCAACAGCGAGATGTCCGTTTCTTATCAACGCCCCTGAACGCAGCGGACGGTTCATTATTGTAATTACTGGCGGAGCAACCAAATAAAATAGTTACCAAATAAAAGCTTTTTTTAGCAGAGGATTCCACCAACATCCACCTCAACGTCTTTACTTCACACAGGCGGACACTAAAGCTGTGGACTCACTGCGGGAGGCAACCCGGGGGGGGGGGGGGGGCGGTAACGCGCTACGGGTGGACGTGCCATTGTAACTGCACACTCTATCACTGAATGGAAGGTTTTACTACATGTTCACAAAGTGTTACTCTTGTATGAGAGCGGAGAGCTCGTTGCCTGTTAAAGGGTAATTTGCCTGAAGGTTATATTGTTTGTTTTGCTGAGCATAGCGGAGGTCGTGAGCTAATTATTGGGGCAGGCCCCCACGCGCGCAAACATGCACCAAAAGTGTATCCGGCCGACCTGGTTGTGTCAACAAAGGAAGGAGATGCCAGAAAAAAGAAAATACAAACACAGAGAGATAGTGGCTCCATTTCCTGCTCAGTTTACACGTTGCTCCACTATATCATCACGCAAATGGTTGTTCTCTTTAAAATGTTAAATAATGCTCCTTTGATGACAAGAGGGGAGGTTAGACGCTCACAACAAGTGATTATTGCCTCGCCTTTACATCAGTGTGACTTCAAATACTATTTGAAGTTGATACCAAAGGATGTCAAAATGTATATGTAATGTTCGCTATAGTATTCAGTTTGTGTCTACTCAAGATGTGCTTTGAAGCTCGAATCATCTTAAAGTCAAATTGAGTAGCAGAAACCCGGTTCCAGTGATTCACCCGTGAAAAGCTTTTCAGCAGGAAGTGCTCAGTTTGTGATGCAGGAAGCGAGAGGACGTCAGCGGCTTTCGGAGATTCTAACGGCACAACGAAGCAGAGCCTGACGATAAAGAGGAGAACAACGGCGTGGGAATAAAAAACAAAAACTCAAAACCACGTCATCGCCTACGTCAGAGAAGAGCTATGCTGGCGACAGCTGAAGGTACTTAAAAACCTTTGAGTCGACTCCGCCTCTATTGCAGGTGATTACAGATAACTCTGATTCTTTTTTTTAAACATTTTTTTAATGTTAGAATGTTTTTTATATATTAAATATATTTAGACTTTTTTTCCATGACTTCAACCATACATATTTATTTAAAAAAAAAAATTGTAATGAAAAAAGTAATATTTTGGCACTTAAAAAAAAAAAAAAAATGTCATTCTTCGACCTAAAATTCTCTGACTTTAACATAAAAAAAGAAAATCGATGAAATATTTTGACCTCATTCTTTACTTTGTTGTCAAAAATGTAATTGAAAAGGCAAAATACAGGAGGTCAAAATATGTCACGGGAAAAAGTCTTACAGTGATTCTTTGAATAATGGCACGTAGCTTTTAATGTTGGATGAAATCAGCCTGCTTATATCTAAAAAATAACTCACAGATTTGCACTCATTTAACTCCAAATAAAAAAAATGGTCATCTAAATCCCGTTTTCTTTAAGGTAAAGTACTTTAAGGATTAAACACAAAGTCATTATTACATTAGAAAATGAAATGTTCTTACCTTTCCTACATAGAGGGGCTCCGTGCCTGTGTACTCCTCTACCACAAAAAACTGGTTCCACACCCATCCTCTCTTCACTCGCTCCAACGACGAGGGTTCTTGCTCCGGTGTACTTCCTCCTGATTTCGAACCAATAGTCCTCGAGGCGTCACACCAGCCGAAATTACAGCAGCTAAGAAAAGCCAATGCAGCCAATGTCCACGAGAGAGCCATTATGACGAAAAACAAAGTAGGAAATAAAACTCTGCCTGGTTCTATGTGTAATATAAAAGATCTGGTAGAGTTAAAGAAGAACTGGTAGAGTTTTCAGATGTATTTTCAAATAAATAAAAAAGGCCTTTGTGTAAGATGTTAAAAGTTAATCCATAAGATCACAAATATATAGGAGGTTATCTGCTGAATATAGGGCACTTTGGAATCATACCACCTGCAGAGTACCTGCTTTTGTTATAACATGCTTTTGCATGAACAGTCATTTTGAGACGAGCATCTTTCACAGCACGCTTAATTTTACCTCGCAACAAAAATAACTGATTTTATTGCATTGTCTCTAAGCAAGCCATCTAAAACTAAGATCTACTAACTATCTTAATATTACTATATTGAACTTATTGTGTGATGACAACTCTTCTAAAGTTCATCTCCTTGAAAAGTCATGAATAATTTTGTCTCTCTCGAAGAATCCTTGATCTGAGAAAAGGCCAACTGATTCCGCTGTTGATGACTTTCCTTTGACCTTGGACGCCTTTTCCCTCCAGAACAATCCAGTGGGTCGGAAAATTCATTCTTCAAAGGTCCGCTGATATTTCTTTGAGCATCATGACTACTCCATCAGTCTTTGAAAAAGCAACAGCGGGGGATAAACCTGTAAAATAGAAAAAGAACATGTATTTTAACTGCAATTCTGTGTGAATTGGTCAATATGTAAAAACTGTTTTAAGCACTGAAAACACAAAACGGGTTGCTATTCATGAATATTACATTAAGAAAATAAATCCTGAACACCACTTTTCTGCTCATATTTATTTTACCTTTCTTTTTGACCCATAAAATATATATTTTTTCAGGCATAATGAAAGGAAACAGTATTCCAGAACAGCACGAAGAAGAGAAAGAACCAGGTGTCTGGTAAGTATGAAGGACACAAAGAGAGAGAAGGTGAGAAAGGGAAAGGTCAATGTTCAACACACAGCAGATCCAAAGCATCTGTCTTTCGTCCGACTGATGGAGCGGCCCTCACATCAGCCCGCTGATTAAATTGCATGAGGGAACACTAATTGGATCAAAGTATTAATCAATTCATTCCATCAAATAAGGTGACGAAACACCTTAACGCTTGAGACAAACATTGGAGAGTGGTAGGGGAGAGCAGAATATGGTCCTTCACGGTTGTGTAAGAGAACTGAAAAAGGATAATAATGAGTTAAAAATAAAGAGAACAACAGGCAGTGTGGCTGGGGATGCAATTAATGGTCCCTTTGAAACGTCCAGAACGAAAAAGCAGATGAGAGTAAAGGAGAAAAAATAACATTTAGAACGTCTCTAGCCTTGGAACCTCGAAAAAAGGAAGATCGCAACACCAGTCAAAGGAAAGCTCCCGGGGCCAGCAGGTGGTTTAACCTATTGTATTTCTGCCGGCTGGGAGAAGACTTCTAATCTCGCTCTCCTCCTGCCCGCTAGCGCGCTCGGAGCTTGCGGAAATAATTCCTTCTCAGACTTTCGGCCAAGGCAATGTCCGTGGTATTGGAAAAAGCAACTTCTCTGTGGGTTTCCAATCTCCGGAGCAACCAGTCCAGGAGCAATGTAACAGCTTCTACCTCTTTGTTCACTCAGTGTTGTTGATGAAGGAACTATGGGGAGGAGGGGGGGGGGGGGTGTTCGCATGTAACATGTTGTTGATGATGTCAAACATACAGCGTATTCAGTGAAGTGATCCAGGGGATCGTTTGGCGATAAGTCTTTGAGCTACATGCAAAAGCGTGACCAAGCGGAGACGTAGATGTGGGGTAAAGACGTTGAAATGTTTGCCACAATAACGCTGTCAATTCATCTAAAATACAAATGAGGTTGTTTGGAATATCGTTCGTTCAAATAAAACAGAGTATTGTAATAATTATAGTTTTGTTATACCACCGAAAGAGCCACAAATATGTGTACAGCAGCTCACGTTATCAAATTGAGATACTTCCAAATAATGTCAACTTCAAAATAGCTACCTTCAAAGCATCAGCAGGTGAGTAGGCTTAATCCTTTATTTTTTTCCTATTGCACTACAGCCAGTTAGTTTGATGTTTCAGGGAGAACCAAACTTGTGAATCGACCATCAACAGCTCAGCGGGCGGCCAATCAAATAATTTCACCGGAGGCTGAGACATCTTGACTTTCAGAAGCTAATGTGGGTCAAGCTCACAAAAAAGCAATTTCTTTCTCTCAATTTCTTTCATTCAAGCCGCCAAGCTTTCCATGAAAAACAAAGAGAAAACCATAGTTATAATATAACTATCAGTTGTCATAGGAAAGGCAATATACAACGTCTTCCACAGTAAACAGAAGACCAATAAGACAAAAAAAGGGTTTGCGCTATTGATCATGTAATAATCCTGCATTATTCTGAAACTCGTGAACATTCATCCACAATTCACCTGCAGCTCCTTTTGTATTCCAGTGTGCACAGACACTGAATACTCAACCCGGGCGCCGCCATGCATAAGTGCTCGACGCCATCCAACAAGACTACCAACGATGCCCCGCTGCGTTCAAATTGTCAAGAAGCTTCGGAGACGCGCTCGCAGGCCACCTCATCAGGCGTTCCTTGGATGGGGCTTCGCGCCGATAGCTGTTCAACATAACAATCCAGCACACAAACTGGGCAGCGAAGATGCAACTTTGCCTTCAGTTTGCGTGTGACGGAAGATGCAAAATGTATCAAGCTGCAAAACTAATGATGTCATGGTGGACGGAGGAGGGGACCTGTTCTGAAGGGGTCTTTGCTACGGCCACAATGGCCTTGAGGCCGCGGCGGGGGGGAAGGACCAGGCGGAGCGGCGCGAAGGCGGCAAAAGCAGGCTTTCAATGGCCTGTGCCCATGTTCAAGTGACGATCCACCACCTGCAGGTGGTTCTCAATGGTTCTCCATCGCCAGAGAAGGACGATCCACCACCTGCAGGTGGTTCTCAATGGTTCTCCATCGCCAGAGAAGGACGATCCACCACCTGCAGGTGGTTCTCGATGGTTCTCCATCGGCAGAGAAGGACGATCCACCACCTGCAGGTGGTTCTCGATGGTTCTCCATCGGCAGAGAAGGACGATCCACCACCTGCAGGTGGTTCTCGATGGTTCTCCATCGGCAGAGAAGGTCGATCCACCACCTGCAGGTGGTTCTCGATGGTTCTCCATCGGCAGAGAAGGACGATCCACCACCTGCAGGTGGTTCTCGATGGTTCTCCATCGGCAGAGAAGGACGATCCACCACCTGCAGGTGGTTCTCGCTGCAGGTGGTGGATCGTCCTTCTCTGCCGATGAGAACCATAGCGGGCAGCGGGTGTTGTGTCAGTTGCTGAGCAGGTCCACGGATTCGAGGCCCTGCTTCTCCTCATGCAGCTGATTCCTTTGATGGCATTTCCTTCAGGAGAGACAAATGAATGATTTGTAATTAGCATTTATTATGCGAGTTACACATCAATTATTTGGCGCTTGAACTCAACGGGGGGATTTGAGATCGAGCTGTGTCTGCCCTGAGCGGCAGCCTTATATGAATCCCCCCAGGTGGTGGTGGTGGTGGCTAGAGGTTCGGCATGAGTTGGCTGGAAATGCAGTTGGGCTGCATCTCCTGAGGAGGTGGATGGCGCTGAGGGATCCTCGGGATCGCATGAGACGCCAGCAGGACGCTAGAGGCGGGGTACAGCACATTTAAAGGAGACGGAAACAGCTGATAGGCTGGCGAAGAGGGTTTGACTCTGCGCTCATTGGCTGGATGTTGGTGAAGAATTCCCACGCTGATGATCTTTTCTTCATCATGTGCAGAAAAAGCCATCGTGTCAGCAGCGACGACTGGAGGCAGCAGAGACGTGTTGCCGGCAGGAGAGGGGACCACGATGGTGTCGATCTTGAGCTCAAGGTCACTCTGAGCAAAGAATCTCATCAAAGCATCGGATACGGAGCATGTATCCGGAGAACGAGGTAGAAACCGGAGCAGAATTCTATTAATGCATAAGCATACGTGTCCAATGAAGCCCAAATGGAAGGCAGTGTTCAGCAGGCGGAGCACCACTCTCTGCGTGGTCGGCACCAACCAGATTTGGAATGAAGAGGAAGGATGGAAGCTGACTTAATAAACTACATGACATGACAACAATAAAATCCAGAGATCCAGCATGGACAAAATGCTCTCTGAAACCGCTACTGTTCTTTTCCCATCGTGCTGACACCGAGCGTGCCGCCGCCTGCTTCCACTGAAAGTATAGGAGTGTGCTTCTTGTCCATGGTATAGGCCTTTTTTTCCAGCAATGCCCAGCTTGGCTGAAGCAGAATGCAACCGGTGTCTTTTGGCTCCGCCCTGTGTGATCCTGTGTACGCTGTCCTGGCTATGTGATGATGACATCACGATTAGCGTTCTCCGTCGAGGCGGAGCTGCGTCGCACTACAGCCTGCTCACCACTATCGTGTCGTCAAAAGGGAAGCGCCAGCAGCCGTGAGTCTCCAGTTCCACAGTGGCTGTGACTCAAGGTTTTTCCCCAGACAGACCGTGCTAGTGTCATATCAGTGCATGTCTCTGGGAGATGTAAAGAACCCTGGGGTTAGTAATCTCTTGCATGTATGAACACTGTCCTGTTCCTCCACCACCTGCTTGGGAAGAACGACTACTCATAGTAACACTCTAAATGCTCTTGAGAGTCAGGAGACTTTGTTCAAAATTCCAAACACTTGGACATCTCACTGTAATTGCCAAATAACTACGTTCAGATTTCAGGTTACCCTTTGTCTTAGAAATGTAACATTGATACATTTGTAAAACTTCTGCAACCATGGCAACCTCGACGAGGTATAAAATGTTGTATCATGGGATTCTAGGAACTGGAATTCCTGGATCTTATTCCGCTTCACAATTCCACCGCCTGTCGCAAATGTGTTCCAGTGACCAGTGCAGCACCACGTGGGTTATCAACACAATGCCCTGTCAGCGCTGATCGGCAATAACCGCCAGGTAGGTGCCAGGTCATTTGCCCAGTGCTGGTCACTGTGGACCGGAAAACACATTGAGATGCACTATTATTATATTGTTAATATTGCTTCAAATTACATCCATTACATTACGTCTTGCAAGCCAGTACAATATAAGACACACTTGCCTTTGTTCATAGCTAAATGAAAAATAGTATTCCACCATGAATATTTCATCAACTGCTACTTAAGTGCGTTAATTTAGTGGTTCATTTTGAATGACAATTAATTTTTTTCTGAAGACATACACATGTATACATGACATAAATATTTATATAATGTTTATTCATCTGTGTCTCAAAGGCAAACAGCGTTGGGAAGATAAAAATTAATGTGTTTCCTGCCTATCTATACTTTCCCCCGTTCTCTTATAGTGGATGACTTCACAGTGCGGCAGGCAATTTGAAAATGTTTAATTAGAGAGTGGTTCTATCAACTATATTTTTCTACGTGCAGCAACATCCCAGAAGTTGCCTTGGAAAATGAAACATTTGCTGAGCACCAACTGTTTGATGTAAAAAACAGAATCCGCACTCCTCCAATAGATCTGCTTCTCCTTCTGTTCTTCCTCCCCATTTGGGGAATTTCATTAAGTGTGTACACATTTACTCATCATTACATCTAGGGCTAAATGTAAGGAAGTCTAATGAGCAAGAGGGGAAGACTAAGAAAAAAAAAAAAGTCAGTGTGATCGTATTTCACTCAAACTTGGCCGTCGCTGCAGTTGACTTCCAAGCCGTCACTGGGAGAAGCAAATTAGAGTCAATTTCTGCAATTTCTTCTCCAGAGGTAGTTGGCAAAAACCTGTTGTTGAAGATGAAAATGTGGCTGACATACCTGTCTCCCGTGCCTGCGTTATCTTTCTTGTATCTGTCTTTACACCACCTCATCTACTCACTCTCCAATTCAAAGCTGCTGGCGAGCATTGTGCACCCATACGTGACCTATTAGGGGGGCTGGATTGATTGTAGAGCAGGGCTGCAGCCTGTCATCATTGGGCACGCCCAGAGCGTGCCCTTTGACAGCTGGCAGTGGACAGACAACAGTCAGGCAGCCAGGCACCGATCACTGTGGTCCGATAGGCACGGGGCCAACGGATAGTGTGTGTGTGTGTATCTGACACACACTCTCAAACACGCGCACATATCCACAAGTGTGTCATTATGCAATGCAGGCGTTTTTTTTTGCATCTGAGGATATTTTGTCTCTAAATCATGCCAAAAGTCTGTTCATTTATGCTCTTGAGCCAAGAGGGGATGAGTGTGTGAGGCCATATCCATACTATTCACTATTGATGCACACTGGGAATGGAGAGGCCAGTGTGAACAGGAAGTAGACCGGTAGCTTAGTTACAGAGTTTGTAATAAGAAAATAAAACGTTACCAATCAATTCAATTGAAAAACCTTTGACAGGTAGTATATAAATACATAGGAATGGCCGCATCAAAGTCAAATGTAGCTACCTCCTCCGTACATACATTGTTTTGCTTTTCTTGGAGCGTTTCTAAAGATGAAGGCTAAGGATTGGTTGTTGAATGAAACCCCAGCCGACTGGTCAGTAGTTTGTCCCAAGCACAAGTTTTTAATTCCTTTTTTCAAACTTTGCCATTATTGTAATCCTTGCCTCTCTGCACTGCCATTAGCCAGCTCTCCTCCGTAGTGTGCATTCCTCGACCAATCAGATTAGGTGGCACTTCAGAGAGCTGTGTGGAATGCATATGAGTACGGTGAATTACTGTGTGAAAAAAAAGGCTTATTCTTTTTTAGCGGAAACACTGTTTAACTCGGGTGGAAAATGGAGAATCCGTCTCTGCAATGGTTTGGACCATTAGTCAGTGATTTTCATTTAAAGCAGATCACGCTCATCACCTCTTATTTCTAAGGCACTGACAGTTATTGCAACGCAGGCAACAAAAGATGGTCAAATAATACCTCCTCAGACCCCTAATGTACTGTCAGGAGAGTGCAATGTCTCAAAAAACATTGAATGAATTGCCATGCCGTATGGCACAGACCATCCTGTTGACATGTCATCTAGCGCCATTATTAGGTTAAACTATTATTATTCTTTATTGTCCAGTACTGTGATTTGTCATCACATACCTGCAGAACAAATGCAACGCCTTTTTGCACGCTGACACCCAAAATGGAGACGTGCCGATGCTAAACCTGCTCGACCTTGTGTTAGCATTGTCTTTTTGAAAGTGTCAGCCAATCAATGGACTGTAGGGATGTTCAAAGTCTACTGAGTTTCATTTGCAATCAGATCCCATTTGAATAAATCCTGAATCGACCATTGAGTCTGGAGTCAGCTCCTCCCATCCGTCCACGGGGTCCGAGCTCGAAGACGACAACCACCTGCGGGCTGAGCCGAACTCGTCGGGAGTGACTTGCAGCTGCGAGGTATCGCCGAGGGACACATTTTTGCCCCCATGCTATGTTCTGAGGTGGGGGAATTTGAAATGAATCATGAATTTCCGCATGAGCATGAAATGCCGTATTGTAATTTATGATTCATATGATTCATCTATGCAGACACTCTCTCACTCGGAAAGAAATGCGTGCAGACTTTTTGGACGCAAACATATGCAAACTAGTATCAACATTTGAATTTATTAATATATGCAAATGTTCACACAGAGCCACACTTTCTCCATCAACATCTCACGGCCACTTCTCTATTTCCCTCTTCATTTCTTAACCTCCCTTCACCATTGTATTCTTTATTCAATCCTGCCTTCTCTGTCTTTGTCTCTGCATCCGACCCACAGTAAACAGGTTATAAAGCCTATTGCCTTTCAGCCTTGCGATCTTTCTGTGTCACTTTGTTTGGTTGTAGTTTGCTTTGGCTTCGCTTACTTCCACCTTCCACCTTTTCTATCGTCCCTCGTGCTGTCTGCCTCCTTCGCACTTTAAATCCACCTTTATTTGTTTTTGCATTGCCTTTCTTACCCATTGTACGCCTGACATTCACAGCGGGCTCCCTCTGCAAGTTCATGTGTTGTTCTGCTCTTTGTTATCCAGTTCGATCCCACGTTACTTAGAAACACGTTTCTTCAGGGTCGATGTTGTATCATTTCATTTACCTCCCCCTGGGTTTTCTGCACGCCGTCATGCTAACGCTTCTCTTTGCATCCTCAGACACACAAACATAGAATGTGGCAACGCAGTTGAGCCTACAA